>NC_067123.1:32899570-33024570 GCF_021347895.1 Acanthochromis polyacanthus | reverse complement strand
AATATGTGTACTTTTTAGCAATGAATGTATATGCAAAAATTCTGGTTAGAGCTGTCATAAATTTCAAAACATATGTCCGTTATTAACACAAAATGTGCTTTTGTGTTAATAACGGACACATGCTTTGATATTTATCATTTTGACCGGTACAAACTGTATTTTTTTACATGAAATAAATGCAAAAATGTTCCTTGTTATAAATATTACAGCATGTTTCCATTATCAGCACAACAGTACGTACATTTAACAGTGAAAAACTGCATTCTTATCGAGAAATAAATGCAAAATAAATCACAGTATTGAATGTTAGACACATATTTTTAAAAAACTGTGCAAGAGGAGTAAAATGTATTTTTTAAGAGAAAAAAATACTGCTTTCTCCTGATTTGTTTACGGTGATTTAATGTCATAAAAACTGTTCTAGAGTTTACAGGTTTTAATGTCACAGTTTGACAGTTTTTCACCCCAAAACTTACATTTTTTACAGTGGAGCAGCGTATATAAAATACTTTGACATCAAAAATTGACTCAGAGACTATTTAGGCCTTCTTAAGATGCAGCTATTTAAAGGAAAACTACTTGTGGGATTAACTGCATTTGCTCTTTTGTGATTTTTAAATGTATTCATTAACTTTTTTCTATTGTTTTGTGTTAGATCCCTTCTGCCGTTGGCAGCAGCATGACTAATCTCAGCCTTCGCCACATGGAGGTCGGTCAGTGGCAGGCCCTCATATCTGAGAGCATCGACCAAGTGGACCGAGAAATCACCGCTGTGGAGCAGGTAGAGCACGAACTAAACCTAAACACTGCACAAAGAAGTTAAGAAAACGCTGGTAACTGTCTCAACATGTCGGTCTCATCTTCAATGTTGCTCTGGTGCGTTCAGGTGAAAGACGTCACCGAGTCTTATCTCCAGGAGAGACAGCTGTACTCTCAGCTCATGGCCAACTGTGTGGGGATCAGCAACAGTTTGAGCTTCGCCGGCCAACGGGATTGTGTCTTCACCGAGCTGAAGAAAGAGGAGCAGATGATCGACGAGATCAGAGAACTGCTGCAGAATCACATCTGCATGCTGCTGAGCAAACTAAGGTCTGACAGACAGAATCACAAATCACATCTGAATTATGTTCATGTGCCATTTGCCTCCACTTAAATCCTACAAACTAGCAGGAAAACCAAATATTTAAAGGCTGCATTCTTTGTGTTTGTTCCATCTCTCCTCCAGCTCTCTGAAGAATATCCGTGCTCGGCTGCTGGCAGATTTTCAGGACAAGCGTGAAGCCATCAAGCTCACCACCAAATGCATCAGCCTTCAGCTGAACGCCCCGACCTCCCCGCTGCCCGCCACTCCGTACAAGCCCAAGCACGTGAGCTACAACGCCTGGCTGTGTCACTGCAAGGAGCTGAAGATGGCAGCTGATGACCTGATTAGAGAATCTTCTACCTTCAGAGGAAACCTGCGCTTCACTCTGACCAATGTAAGATGGCTGTACTTTAACCATAAGGCTCATCTGAAGGCTTTTTTAGCCTGAACCTCCAATCTGAGCTGTTCTGCAAATGATAACGATTCCAAGTTGGTCCAGTTTGGTCTAATATGTGTGACCATTACAGCTAAAAACTAGACAAGAGCGTCAGCGCCACAGCACGGCCAGCTGTATGAGGAAGAGGATCAACGAGCTGAGCAGGACCCAGGAAGCACTGATCTGGAAGAGACACCAGGTAAGTCCACAAAAAATGTTGTTTCCTTGTCTGAAAAAAATCCAAAAATTCCCTAAATTTCTGAATATTTGCAAAACCTTTAAGAATTCCTCAAAAGTTTCCCTTAAAAATTTTATTTTTAAAAAATCCCCCAAATTTGGCAAGAAAATTCTTGCAAATATTTTCAAAAACTGAATAAAAATCTTCCAAAAAATCCTAAAAATATCTAAAGTGATTACATATATATCAGTAAACCTTCTAATATTTTCTTTAGGAAAATTCACATAAAAATCAACCAAAATCCAGCGAATTTTGCTGGATTTTGTTTGATTTTTATGTGAATGTTCTTAAAAAACATTTTTAACTTTTCTTGTTTTCCACCAAGAAATGTTCAGATATTTCCCAAAAATGTTAAAAATGTGGACATCAGAAGTTTCACTGTAAGAACATTCTTTTTTCTCCACATTTTAAAACTTTAAAATAGATCAGTTTTGACCCGCAGGACGACACGAGGGTTAGCCACCCATAGCTTGACTGTATTTAACTTTTTCTGCAGTTGCTCATTATTCTGTGTCTTCCTTCAACCTCCAGATCAGGAATGAGATTTCTGACCTGACGAAAGACATGCAGAAAGTGGCCGGTCAGATCAGGAAGTGTGATTCCAGGATGCTTCAGGACACCACCCGCCTGGAAATCCTCGACCAGAGACCTGGATTTGAGCTCTGCTTGGACCGCGTATGTGCAAAAAGCCTTCAGTGCTATTGTCTGCAGCTGTAATCACTGTGGAAACACGCTGGCTTTAACCCCGATTCTCTGCTGCTTCTTCTTCTTCCAGCCTTACATCGGCCTCACACTGGAGAAACGTGACCTGGCCGCAATGGCAGCCGGATGTAGTTTAGTCCTGAAGAACTCTCAGTAAGTCACAATGTTTCCTCTCTAATGACACCAACAGTAGCTGCAGCCTCTCACCTCAAATCCTGCATTTAAACATTCTGATTGTGTCATTTACAGAAACAGCCTGGTGCTAGCAGAGCACCGCCTCATGGCTCTGGAGAACAAAATGGCCAAGAACGCTCAACACCTGCAGACACAGCAGAAGTGTCAGAGCCTGCACCAGAGTTTCCTGCCTCCTCGTGGCAGCACCGTGATCCTCGCCAACAGGCCTCGACTCCACGGGGCCACCAGCAGCACCAGCCTCAGCACCTTCACACAGTAGAGTCCATTAGCACTCTACTGCCACCCGGAGGCTTCTCCATGTGCATTTAATAAAACACCTCCTAGCATTATATTGGATTGTTCAGAATTACTATGCACTTTTTTTTATTATTTTCAGGTGGGAATTACATGGATTGAGTGAAATATTCCAAATCTACACTACCATTTAAAAGTTTGAGGTTTCTTAGAAATGTCCTCATTTTTGAAAGAGAAGCATTTTTTTTCCAATGAAAATACCATCAAATTAATCAGAAATACAGACTGGACCAAAACCAGTATTGTACAAAGAATTAAGTATATATTTTTCTATTGCGTGTTTAAATGGACGAGGGTGACTTTGGATGATAAGGAAGTCAGTTTAATTTTAAAGCCATGATTATTACTGGATGAGTGATAAAATTACAACCATGGGTAATTACCATCAATAAAACTAGAAAAAGAATTCAATTCTTCGGTTGTTGATGTTTTCATACACGTTTATTTGATATTAGCTGATTATAATTAACTTATAGCAGATAGATTGGTATCGGTGAAATTTATGGGCTCTTGGATTTTAAATTGTAAATGGTCCGTATTTATATAGCGCTTTATTATACCTGCAAGGTACCCAACACGCTTTTACATGATACATCACATTCACATTCACACACTGATGGCGGAAGCTTCCATACAAGGCACTAACCACGACCCACCAGGAGCAATTAGGGGTTAGGTGTCTTGCTCAGGGACACCTCGACATGAGCACGACGGGCCGAGGATCGAACCGGCAACCTTCCGGTTGCAATGCCGCCCCCATACGGAGGATGGACCCGACTCGCAATGGAAATATCTGCAGGCGTTTCATGAATGGCTCTTGTCGATTGGGTCCAAGATGTAATTATCGGCACGGGCTGACCTGCTGGTTTACCTTTTGTCTTGTTGGAGCAGAAGTATTTCTGGTCCTTTTTCTATTTTGGATAATTCTAAGATCCTGTAAATCCTATACAGAGCTTCTCTAACGAGCTTAATGCCGCTTTATGTCTGTGAAATAGTTGAGTTTGTTGGATTTGATGGTTCATGATTTATCTTCATTTTTAAACTAGCGTGGAGCCGTTTCCATAGCAACAAGTCTTTAACTCACTCTATGTATTTTAAGCCAGCTGTCTTTTGATTTGATTTTGAATTCCATGTGCTGATGTCACCGTGAGCACACTTAGCATTTGAAAAATGCTTCATTTCTGCTATGGGACTTGAACTGAAAGCCAGCTCTTTTTAAACAAGCAATCCTTGTTAACCTTTTCTTCTATGTTCACGCAGTTTTCTTTAAAACAACCAAACATGTGGTAAGTACGTCTTCAGTTTGGAAATACGGGCTTATTTTGATGTCTTCTGTAAGAAAACCTGCTCAGAATTCAGTCAGATGCATTGAATACATTGAACAAAATCACAGGGAATATATTAGGATATTGTTTTTATGCTTCCTAAATGTTTTGTTGCACTCATCAGGCAACGTCGTTCAGAGGACCAGGCAAGGGCCAGATTGACTCTGCCCGTCATCAGCAACAAGCAAAGTCTGGTGAACAGCAGCTCTCAGCTTCAGAGCAGCACCATCCTGAAGCTGGAGGATGAAATAGTCTGTCTGGGTGAAGATATTTCTCAGGTAATAAACATCTGCTGATCCTACACTGTAAAAAAAAACATTTATACAGTAAAATACAGTAAAATTGTGGCTGCTGTGATTGCCAGAATGGGGGAAAAAAGCTTTAACCTTGAAATAAATTTTTGTTTTACTTGAAAATTTAAATGAAAACATCATATAAAATAAAGTTTGTGTGACCTATTATAAATATCACAGCATTTTTACATCATGAGCACAACAGTTTGTGTATTTAACATTTAATATGTGTACTTTTTAGCAATGAATGTATATGCAAAAATTCTGGTTAGAGCTGTCATAAATTTCAAAACATATGTCCGTTATTAACACAAAATGTGCTTTTGTGTTAATAACGGACATATGCTTTGATATTTATCATTTTGACCGGTACAAACTGTATTTTTTTACATGAAATAAATGCAAAAATGTTCCTTGTTAAAAATATTACAGCATGTTTCCGTTATCAGCACAACAGTACGTACATTTAACAGTGAAAAACTGCATTCTTATCGAGAAATAAATGCAAAATAAATCACAGTATTGAATGTTAGACACATATTTTTAAAAAACTGTGCAAGAGGAGTAAAATGTATTTTTTAAGAGAAAAAAATACTGCTTTCTCCTGATTTGTTTACGGTGATTTAATGTCATAAAAACTGTTCTAGAGTTTACAGGTTTTAATGTCAGTTTGACAGTTTTTCACCCCAAAACTTACATTTTTTACAGTGGAGCAGCGTATATAAAATACTTTGACATCAAAAATTGACTCAGAGACTATTTAGGCTTTCTTAAGATGCAGCTATTTAAAGTAAAACTACTTGTGGGATTAACTGCATTTGCTCTTTTGTGATTTTTAAATGTATTCATTTACTTTTTTCTATTGTTTTGTGTTAGATCCCTTCTGCCGTTGGCAGCAGCATGACTAATCTCAGCCTTCGCCACATGGAGGTCGGTCAGTGGCAGGCCCTCATATCTGAGAGCATCGACCAAGTGGACCGAGAAATCACCGCTGTGGAGCAGGTAGAGCACGAACTAAACCTAAACACTGCACAAAGAAGTTAAGAAAACGCTGGTAACTGTCTCAACATGTCGGTCTCATCTTCAATGTTGCTCTGGTGCGTTCAGGTGAAAGACGTCACCGAGTCTTATCTCCAGGAGAGACAGCTGTACTCTCAGCTCATGGCCAACTGTGTGGGGATCAGCAACAGTTTGAGCTTCGCCGGCCAACGGGATTGTGTCTTCACCGAGCTGAAGAAAGAGGAGCAGATGATCGACGAGATCAGAGAACTGCTGCAGAATCACATCTGGATGCTGCTGAGCAAACTAAGGTCTGACAGACAGAATCACAAATCACATCTGAATTATGTTCATGTGCCATTTGCCTCCACTTAAATCCTACAAACTAGCAGGAAAACCAAATATTTAAAGGCTGCATTCTTTGTGTTTGTTCCATCTCTCCTCCAGCTCTCTGAAGAATATCCGTGCTCGGCTGCTGGCAGATTTTCAGGACAAGCGTGAAGCCATCAAGCTCACCACCAAATGCATCAGCCTTCAGCTGAACGCCCCGACCTCCCCGCTGCCCGCCACTCCGTACAAGCCCAAGCACGTGAGCTACAACGCCTGGCTGTGTCACTGCAAGGAGCTGAAGATGGCAGCTGATGACCTGATTAGAGAATCTTCTACCTTCAGAGGAAACCTGCGCTTCACTCTGACCAATGTAAGATGGCTGTACTTTAACCATAAGGCTCATCTGAAGGCTTTTTTTAGCCTGAACCTCCAATCTGAGCTGTTCTGCAAATGATAACGATTCCAAGTTGGTCCAGTTTGGTCTAATATGTGTGACCATTGCAGCTAAAAACTAGACAAGAGCGTCAGCGCCACAGCACGGCCAGCTGTATGAGGAAGAGGATCAACGAGCTGAGCAGGACCCAGGAAGCACTGATCTGGAAGAGACACCAGGTAAGTCCACAAAAAATGTTGTTTCCTTGTCTGAAAAAAATCCAAAAATTCCCTAAATTTCTGAATATTTGCAAAACCTTTAAGAATTCCTCAAAAGTTTCCCTTAAAAGTGTTATTTAAAAAAAAAAATCCCCCAAATTTGGCAAGAAAATTCTTGCAAATATTTTCAAAAACTGAATAAAAATCTTCCAAAAAATCCTAAAACTATCTAAAGTGATTACATATATATCAGTAAACCTTCTAATATTTTCTTTAGGAAAATTCACATAAAAATCAACCAAAATCCAGCGAATTTTGCTGGATTTTGTTTGGTTTTTAATGTGAATGTTCTTAAAAAACATTTTTAACTTTTCTTGTTTTCCACCAAGAAATGTTCAGATATTTCCCAAAAATGTTAAAAATGTGGACATCAGAAGTTTCACTGTAAGAACATTCTTTTTTCTCCACATTTTAAAACTTTAAAATAGATCAGTTTTGACCCGCAGGACGACACGAGGGTTAGCCACCCATAGCTTGACTGTATTTAACTTTTTCTGCAGTTGCTCATTATTCTGTGTCTTCCTTCAACCTCCAGATCAGGAATGAGATTTCTGACCTGACGAAAGACATGCAGAAAGTGGCCGGTCAGATCAGGAAGTGTGATTCCAGGATGCTTCAGGACACCACCCGCCTGGAAATCCTCGACCAGAGACCTGGATTTGAGCTCTGCTTGGACCGCGTATGTGCAAAAAGCCTTCAGTGCTATTGTCTGCAGCTGTAATCACTGTGGAAACACGCTGGCTTTAACCCCGATTCTCTGCTGCTTCTTCTTCTTCCAGCCTTACATCGGCCTCACACTGGAGAAACGTGACCTGGCCGCAATGGCAGCCGGATGTAGTTTAGTCCTGAAGAACTCTCAGTAAGTCACAATGTTTCCTCTCTAATGACACCAACAGTAGCTGCAGCCTCTCACCTCAAATCCTGCATTTAAACATTCTGATTGTGTCATTTACAGAAACAGCCTGGTGCTAGCAGAGCACCGCCTCATGGCTCTGGAGAACAAAATGGCCAAGAACGCTCAACACCTGCAGACACAGCAGAAGTGTCAGAGCCTGCACCAGAGTTTCCTGCCTCCTCGTGGCAGCACCGTGATCCTCGCCAACAGGCCTCGACTCCACGGGGCCACCAGCAGCACCAGCCTCAGCACCTTCACACAGTAGAGTCCATTAGCACTCTACTGCCACCCGGAGGCTTCTCCATGTGCATTTAATAAAACACCTCCTAGCATTATATTGGATTGTTCAGAATTACTATGCACTTTTTTTTATTATTTTCAGGTGGGAATTACATGGATTGAGTGAAATATTCCAAATCTACACTACCATTTAAAAGTTTGAGGTTTCTTAGAAATGTCCTCATTTTTGAAAGAGAAGCATTTTTTTTCCAATGAAAATACCATCAAATTAATCAGAAATACAGACTGGACCAAAACCAGTATTGTACAAAGAATTAAGTATATATTTTTCTATTGCGTGTTTAAATGGACGAGGGTGACTTTGGATGATAAGGAAGTCAGTTTAATTTTAAAGCCATGATTATTACTGGATGAGTGATAAAATTACAACCATGGGTAATTACCATCAATAAAACTAGAAAAAGAATTCAATTCTTCGGTTGTTGATGTTTTCATACACGTTTATTTGATATTAGCTGATTATAATTAACTTATAGCAGATAGATTGGTATCGGTGAAATTTATGGGCTCTTGGATTTTAAATTGTAAATGGTCCGTATTTATATAGCGCTTTATTATACCTGCAAGGTACCCAACGCGCTTTTACATGATACATCACATTCACATTCACACACTGATGGCGGAAGCTTCCATACAAGGCGCTAACCACGACCCACCAGGAGCAATTAGGGGTTAGGTGTCTTGCTCAGGGACACCTCGACATGAGCACGACGGGCCGAGGATCGAACCGGCAACCTTCCGGTTGCAATGCCGCCCCCATACGGAGGATGGACCCGACTCGCAATGGAAATATCTGCAGGCGTTTCATGAATGGCTCTTGTCGATTGGGTCCAAGATGTAATTATCGGCACGGGCTGACCTGCTGGTTTACCTTTTGTCTTGTTGGAGCAGAAGTATTTCTGGTCCTTTTTCTATTTTGGATAATTCTAAGATCCTGTAAATCCTATACAGAGCTTCTTATTTGTTTCTCTAACGAGCTTAATGCCGCTTTATGCCTGTGAAATAGTTGAGTTTGTTGGATTTGATGGTTCATGATTTATCTTCATTTTTAAACTAGCGTGGAGCCGTTTCCATAGCAACAAGTCTTTAACTCACTCTATGTATTTTAAGCCAGCTGTCTTTTGATTTGATTTTGAATTCCATGTGCTGATGTCACCGTGAGCACACTTAGCATTTGAAAAATGCTTCATTTCTGCTATGGGACTTGAACTGAAAGCCAGCTCTTTTTAAACAAGCAATCCTTGTTAACCTTTTCTTCTATGTTCACGCAGTTTTCTTTAAAACAACCAAACATGTGGTAAGTACGTCTTCAGTTTGGAAATACGGGCTTATTTTGATGTCTTCTGTAAGAAAACCTGCTCAGAATTCAGTCAGATGCATTGAATACATTGAACAAAATCACAGGGAATATATTAGGATATTGTTTTTATGCTTCCTAAATGTTTTGTTGCACTCATCAGGCAACGTCGTTCAGAGGACCAGGCGAGGGCCAGATTGACTCTGCCCGTCATCAGCAACAAGCAAAGTCTGGTGAACAGCAGCTCTCAGCTTCAGAGCAGCACCATCCTGAAGCTGGAGGATGAAATAGTCTGTCTGGGTGAAGATATTTCTCAGGTAATAAACATCTGCTGATCCTACACTGTAAAAAAAAACATTTATACAGTAAAATACAGTAAAATTGTGGCTGCTGTGATTGCCAGAATGGGGGAAAAAAGCTTTAACCTTGAAATAAATTTTTGTTTTACTTGAAAATTTAAATGAAAACATCATATAAAATAAAGTTTGTGTGACCTATTATAAATATCACAGCATTTTTACATCATGAGCACAACAGTTTGTGTATTTAACATTTAATATGTGTACTTTTTAGCAATGAATGTATATGCAAAAATTCTGGTTAGAGCTGTCATAAATTTCAAAACATATGTCCGTTATTAACACAAAATGTGCTTTTGTGTTAATAACGGACATATGCTTTGATATTTATCATTTTGACCGGTACAAACTGTATTTTTTTACATGAAATAAATGCAAAAATGTTCCTTGTTAAAAATATTACAGCATGTTTCCGTTATCAGCACAACAGTACGTACATTTAACAGTGAAAAACTGCATTCTTATCGAGAAATAAATGCAAAATAAATCACAGTATTGAATGTTAGACACATATTTTTAAAAAACTGTGCAAGAGGAGTAAAATGTATTTTTTAAGAGAAAAAAATACTGCTTTCTCCTGATTTGTTTACGGTGATTTAATGTCATAAAAACTGTTCTAGAGTTTACAGGTTTTAATGTCAGTTTGACAGTTTTTCACCCCAAAACTTAAATTTTTTACAGTGGAGCAGCGTATATAAAATACTTTGACATCAAAAATTGACTCAGAGACTATTTAGGCCTTCTTAAGATGCAGCTATTTAAAGTAAAACTACTTGTGGGATTAACTGCATTTGCTCTTTTGTGATTTTTAAATGTATTCATTTACTTTTTTCTATTGTTTTGTGTTAGATCCCTTCTGCCGTTGGCAGCAGCATGACTAATCTCAGCCTTCGCCACATGGAGGTCGGTCAGTGGCAGGCCCTCATATCTGAGAGCATCGACCAAGTGGACCGAGAAATCACCGCTGTGGAGCAGGTAGAGCACGAACTAAACCTAAACACTGCACAAAGAAGTTAAGAAAACGCTGGTAACTGTCTCAACATGTCGGTCTCATCTTCAATGTTGCTCTGGTGCGTTCAGGTGAAAGACGTCACCGAGTCTTATCTCCAGGAGAGACAGCTGTACTCTCAGCTCATGGCCAACTGTGTGGGGATCAGCAACAGTTTGAGCTTCGCCGGCCAACGGGATTGTGTCTTCACCGAGCTGAAGAAAGAGGAGCAGATGATCGACGAGATCAGAGAACTGCTGCAGAATCACATCTGGATGCTGCTGAGCAAACTAAGGTCTGACAGACAGAATCACAAATCACATCTGAATTATGTTCATGTGCCATTTGCCTCCACTTAAATCCTACAAACTAGCAGGAAAACCAAATATTTAAAGGCTGCATTCTTTGTGTTTGTTCCATCTCTCCTCCAGCTCTCTGAAGAATATCCGTGCTCGGCTGCTGGCAGATTTTCAGGACAAGCGTGAAGCCATCAAGCTCACCACCAAATGCATCAGCCTTCAGCTGAACGCCCCGACCTCCCCGCTGCCCGCCACTCCGTACAAGCCCAAGCACGTGAGCTACAACGCCTGGCTGTGTCACTGCAAGGAGCTGAAGATGGCAGCTGATGACCTGATTAGAGAATCTTCTACCTTCAGAGGAAACCTGCGCTTCACTCTGACCAATGTAAGATGGCTGTACTTTAACCATAAGGCTCATCTGAAGGCTTTTTTTAGCCTGAACCTCCAATCTGAGCTGTTCTGCAAATGATAACGATTCCAAGTTGGTCCAGTTTGGTCTAATATGTGTGACCATTGCAGCTAAAAACTAGACAAGAGCGTCAGCGCCACAGCACGGCCAGCTGTATGAGGAAGAGGATCAACGAGCTGAGCAGGACCCAGGAAGCACTGATCTGGAAGAGACACCAGGTAAGTCCACAAAAAATGTTGTTTCCTTGTCTGAAAAAAATCCAAAAATTCCCTAAATTTCTGAATATTTGCAAAACCTTTAAGAATTCCTCAAAAGTTTCCCTTAAAAGTGTTATTTAAAAAAAAAAATCCCCCAAATTTGGCAAGAAAATTCTTGCAAATATTTTCAAAAACTGAATAAAAATCTTCCAAAAAATCCTAAAACTATCTAAAGTGATTACATATATATCAGTAAACCTTCTAATATTTTCTTTAGGAAAATTCACATAAAAATCAACCAAAATCCAGCGAATTTTGCTGGATTTTGTTTGGTTTTAATGTGAATGTTCTTAAAAAACATTTTTAACTTTTCTTGTTTTCCACCAAGAAATGTTCAGATATTTCCCAAAAATGTTAAAAATGTGGACATCAGAAGTTTCACTGTAAGAACATTCTTTTTTCTCCACATTTTAAAACTTTAAAATAGATCAGTTTTGACCCGCAGGACGACACGAGGGTTAGCCACCCATAGCTTGACTGTATTTAACTTTTTCTGCAGTTGCTCATTATTCTGTGTCTTCCTTCAACCTCCAGATCAGGAATGAGATTTCTGACCTGACGAAAGACATGCAGAAAGTGGCCGGTCAGATCAGGAAGTGTGATTCCAGGATGCTTCAGGACACCACCCGCCTGGAAATCCTCGACCAGAGACCTGGATTTGAGCTCTGCTTGGACCGCGTATGTGCAAAAAGCCTTCAGTGCTATTGTCTGCAGCTGTAATCACTGTGGAAACACGCTGGCTTTAACCCCGATTCTCTGCTGCTTCTTCTTCTTCCAGCCTTACATCGGCCTCACACTGGAGAAACGTGACCTGGCCGCAATGGCAGCCGGATGTAGTTTAGTCCTGAAGAACTCTCAGTAAGTCACAATGTTTCCTCTCTAATGACACCAACAGTAGCTGCAGCCTCTCACCTCAAATCCTGCATTTAAACATTCTGATTGTGTCATTTACAGAAACAGCCTGGTGCTAGCAGAGCACCGCCTCATGGCTCTGGAGAACAAAATGGCCAAGAACGCTCAACACCTGCAGACACAGCAGAAGTGTCAGAGCCTGCACCAGAGTTTCCTGCCTCCTCGTGGCAGCACCGTGATCCTCGCCAACAGGCCTCGACTCCACGGGGCCACCAGCAGCACCAGCCTCAGCACCTTCACACAGTAGAGTCCATTAGCACTCTACTGCCACCCGGAGGCTTCTCCGTGTGCATTTAATAAAACACCTCCTAGCATTATATTGGATTGTTCAGAATTACTATGCACTTTTTTTTATTATTTTCAGGTGGGAATTACATGGATTGAGTGAAATATTCCAAATCTACACTACCATTTAAAAGTTTGAGGTTTCTTAGAAATGTCCTCATTTTTGAAAGAGAAGCATTTTTTTTCCAATGAAAATACCATCAAATTAATCAGAAATACAGACTGGACCAAAACCAGTATTGTACAAAGAATTAAGTATATATTTTTCTATTGCGTGTTTAAATGGACGAGGGTGACTTTGGATGATAAGGAAGTCAGTTTAATTTTAAAGCCATGATTATTACTGGATGAGTGATAAAATTACAACCATGGGTAATTACCATCAATAAAACTAGAAAAAGAATTCAATTCTTCGGTTGTTGATGTTTTCATACACGTTTATTTGATATTAGCTGATTATAATTAACTTATAGCAGATAGATTGGTATCGGTGAAATTTATGGGCTCTTGGATTTTAAATTGTAAATGGTCCGTATTTATATAGCGCTTTATTATACCTGCAAGGTACCCAACGCGCTTTTACATGATACATCACATTCACATTCACACACTGATGGCGGAAGCTTCCATACAAGGCGCTAACCACGACCCACCAGGAGCAATTAGGGGTTAGGTGTCTTGCTCAGGGACACCTCGACATGAGCACGACGGGCCGAGGATCGAACCGGCAACCTTCCGGTTGCAATGCCGCCCCCATACGGAGGATGGACCCGACTCGCAATGGAAATATCTGCAGGCGTTTCATGAATGGCTCTTGTCGATTGGGTCCAAGATGTAATTATCGGCACGGGCTGACCTGCTGGTTTACCTTTTGTCTTGTTGGAGCAGAAGTATTTCTGGTCCTTTTTCTATTTTGGATAATTCTAAGATCCTGTAAATCCTATACAGAGCTTCTTATTTGTTTCTCTAACGAGCTTAATGCCGCTTTATGCCTGTGAAATAGTTGAGTTTGTTGGATTTGATGGTTCATGATTTATCTTCATTTTTAAACTAGCGTGGAGCCGTTTCCATAGCAACAAGTCTTTAACTCACTCTATGTATTTTAAGCCAGCTGTCTTTTGATTTGATTTTGAATTCCATGTGCTGATGTCACCGTGAGCACACTTAGCATTTGAAAAATGCTTCATTTCTGCTATGGGACTTGAACTGAAAGCCAGCTCTTTTTAAACAAGCAATCCTTGTTAACCTTTTCTTCTATGTTCACGCAGTTTTCTTTAAAACAACCAAACATGTGGTAAGTACGTCTTCAGTTTGGAAATACGGGCTTATTTTGATGTCTTCTGTAAGAAAACCTGCTCAGAATTCAGTCAGATGCATTGAATACATTGAACAAAATCACAGGGAATATATTAGGATATTGTTTTTATGCTTCCTAAATGTTTTGTTGCACTCATCAGGCAACGTCGTTCAGAGGACCAGGCGAGGGCCAGATTGACTCTGCCCGTCATCAGCAACAAGCAAAGTCTGGTGAACAGCAGCTCTCAGCTTCAGAGCAGCACCATCCTGAAGCTGGAGGATGAAATAGTCTGTCTGGGTGAAGATATTTCTCAGGTAATAAACATCTGCTGATCCTACACTGTAAAAAAAAACATTTATACAGTAAAATACAGTAAAATTGTGGCTGCTGTGATTGCCAGAATGGGGGAAAAAAGCTTTAACCTTGAAATAAATTTTTGTTTTACTTGAAAATTTAAATGAAAACATCATATAAAATAAAGTTTGTGTGACCTATTATAAATATCACAGCATTTTTACATCATGAGCACAACAGTTTGTGTATTTAACATTTAATATGTGTACTTTTTAGCAATGAATGTATATGCAAAAATTCTGGTTAGAGCTGTCATAAATTTCAAAACATATGTCCGTTATTAACACAAAATGTGCTTTTGTGTTAATAACGGACATATGCTTTGATATTTATCATTTTGACCGGTACAAACTGTATTTTTTTACATGAAATAAATGCAAAAATGTTCCTTGTTAAAAATATTACAGCATGTTTCCGTTATCAGCACAACAGTACGTACATTTAACAGTGAAAAACTGCATTCTTATCGAGAAATAAATGCAAAATAAATCACAGTATTGAATGTTAGACACATATTTTTAAAAAACTGTGCAAGAGGAGTAAAATGTATTTTTTAAGAGAAAAAAATACTGCTTTCTCCTGATTTGTTTACGGTGATTTAATGTCATAAAAACTGTTCTAGAGTTTACAGGTTTTAATGTCAGTTTGACAGTTTTTCACCCCAAAACTTAAATTTTTTACAGTGGAGCAGCGTATATAAAATACTTTGACATCAAAAATTGACTCAGAGACTATTTAGGCCTTCTTAAGATGCAGCTATTTAAAGTAAAACTACTTGTGGGATTAACTGCATTTGCTCTTTTGTGATTTTTAAATGTATTCATTTACTTTTTTCTATTGTTTTGTGTTAGATCCCTTCTGCCGTTGGCAGCAGCATGACTAATCTCAGCCTTCGCCACATGGAGGTCGGTCAGTGGCAGGCCCTCATATCTGAGAGCATCGACCAAGTGGACCGAGAAATCACCGCTGTGGAGCAGGTAGAGCACGAACTAAACCTAAACACTGCACAAAGAAGTTAAGAAAACGCTGGTAACTGTCTCAACATGTCGGTCTCATCTTCAATGTTGCTCTGGTGCGTTCAGGTGAAAGACGTCACCGAGTCTTATCTCCAGGAGAGACAGCTGTACTCTCAGCTCATGGCCAACTGTGTGGGGATCAGCAACAGTTTGAGCTTCGCCGGCCAACGGGATTGTGTCTTCACCGAGCTGAAGAAAGAGGAGCAGATGATCGACGAGATCAGAGAACTGCTGCAGAATCACATCTGGATGCTGCTGAGCAAACTAAGGTCTGACAGACAGAATCACAAATCACATCTGAATTATGTTCATGTGCCATTTGCCTCCACTTAAATCCTACAAACTAGCAGGAAAACCAAATATTTAAAGGCTGCATTCTTTGTGTTTGTTCCATCTCTCCTCCAGCTCTCTGAAGAATATCCGTGCTCGGCTGCTGGCAGATTTTCAGGACAAGCGTGAAGCCATCAAGCTCACCACCAAATGCATCAGCCTTCAGCTGAACGCCCCGACCTCCCCGCTGCCCGCCACTCCGTACAAGCCCAAGCACGTGAGCTACAACGCCTGGCTGTGTCACTGCAAGGAGCTGAAGATGGCAGCTGATGACCTGATTAGAGAATCTTCTACCTTCAGAGGAAACCTGCGCTTCACTCTGACCAATGTAAGATGGCTGTACTTTAACCATAAGGCTCATCTGAAGGCTTTTTTTAGCCTGAACCTCCAATCTGAGCTGTTCTGCAAATGATAACGATTCCAAGTTGGTCCAGTTTGGTCTAATATGTGTGACCATTACAGCTAAAAACTAGACAAGAGCGTCAGCGCCACAGCACGGCCAGCTGTATGAGGAAGAGGATCAACGAGCTGAGCAGGACCCAGGAAGCACTGATCTGGAAGAGACACCAGGTAAGTCCACAAAAAATGTTGTTTCCTTGTCTGAAAAAAATCCAAAAATTCCCTAAATTTCTGAATATTTGCAAAACCTTTAAGAATTCCTCAAAAGTTTCCCTTAAAAATTTTATTTTTAAAAAATCCCCCAAATTTGGCAAGAAAATTCTTGCAAATATTTTCAAAAACTGAATAAAAATCTTCCAAAAAATCCTAAAACTATCTAAAGTGATTACATATATATCAGTAAACCTTCTAATATTTTTTAGGAACATTCACATAAAAATCAACCAAAATCCAGCGAATTTTGCTGGATTTTGTTTGGTTTTTAATGTGAATGTTCTTAAAAAACATTTTTAACTTTTCTTGTTTTCCACCAAGAAATGTTCAGATATTTCCCAAAAATGTTAAAAATGTGGACATCAGAAGTTTCACTGTAAGAACATTCTTTTTTCTCCACATTTTAAAACTTTAAAATAGATCAGTTTTGACCCGCAGGACGACACGAGGGTTAGCCACCCATAGCTTGACTGTATTTAACTTTTTCTGCAGTTGCTCATTATTCTGTGTCTTCCTTCAACCTCCAGATCAGGAATGAGATTTCTGACCTGACGAAAGACATGCAGAAAGTGGCCGGTCAGATCAGGAAGTGTGATTCCAGGATGCTTCAGGACACCACCCGCCTGGAAATCCTCGACCAGAGACCTGGATTTGAGCTCTGCTTGGACCGCGTATGTGCAAAAAGCCTTCAGTGCTATTGTCTGCAGCTGTAATCACTGTGGAAACACGCTGGCTTTAACCCCGATTCTCTGCTTCTTCTTCTTCTTCCAGCCTTACATCGGCCTCACACTGGAGAAACGTGACCTGGCCGCAATGGCAGCCGGATGTAGTTTAGTCCTGAAGAACTCTCAGTAAGTCACAATGTTTCCTCTCTAATGACACCAACAGTAGCTGCAGCCTCTCACCTCAAATCCTGCATTTAAACATTCTGATTGTGTCATTTACAGAAACAGCCTGGTGCTAGCAGAGCACCGCCTCATGGCTCTGGAGAACAAAATGGCCAAGAACGCTCAACACCTGCAGACACAGCAGAAGTGTCAGAGCCTGCACCAGAGTTTCCTGCCTCCTCGTGGCAGCACCGTGATCCTCGCCAACAGGCCTCGACTCCACGGGGCCACCAGCAGCACCAGCCTCAGCACCTTCACACAGTAGAGTCCATTAGCACTCTACTGCCACCCGGAGGCTTCTCCGTGTGCATTTAATAAAACACCTCCTAGCATTATATTGGATTGTTCAGAATTACTATGCACTTTTTTTTATTATTTTCAGGTGGGAATTACATGGATTGAGTGAAATATTCCAAATCTGCACTACCGTTTAAAAGTTTGAGGTTTCTTAGAAATGTCCTCATTTTTGAAAGAGAAGCATTTTTTTTCCAATGAAAATACCATCAAATTAATCAGAAATACAGACTGGACCAAAACCAGTATTGTACAAAGAATTAAGTATATATTTTTCTATTGCGTGTTTAAATGGACGAGGGTGACTTTGGATGATAAGGAAGTCAGTTTAATTTTAAAGCCATGATTATTACTGGATGAGTGATAAAATTACAACCATGGGTAATTACCATCAATAAAACTAGAAAAAGAATTCAATTCTTCGGTTGTTGATGTTTTCATACACGTTTATTTGATATTAGCTGATTATAATTAACTTATAGCAGATAGATTGGTATCGGTGAAATTTGTAGGCTCTTGGATTTTAAATGGTAAATGGTCCGTATTTATATAGCGCTTTATTATACCTGCAAGGTACCCAACGCGCTTTTACATGATACATCACATTCACATTCACACACTGATGGCGGAAGCTTCCATACAAGGCACTAACCAAGACCCACCAGGAGCAATTAGGGGTTAGGTGTCTTGCTCAGGGACACCTCGACATGAGCACGATGGGCCGAGGATCGAACCGGCAACCTTCCGGTTGCAATGCCGCCCCCATACGGAGGATGGACCCGACTCGCAATGGAAATATCTGCAGGCGTTTCATGAATGGCTCTTGTCGATTGGGTCCAAGATGTAATTATCGGCACGAGCTGACCTGCTGGTTTACCTTTTGTCTTGTTGGAGCAGAAGTATTTCTGGTCCTTTTTCTATTTTGGATAATTCTAAGATCCTGTAAATCCTATACAGAGCTTCTTATTTGTTTCTCTAACGAGCTTAATGCCGCTTTATGTCTGTGAAATAGTTGAGTTTGTTGGATTTGATGGTTCATGATTTATCTTCATTTTTGAACTAGCGTGGAGCCGTTTCCATAGCAACAAGTCTTTAACTCACTCTATGTATTTTAAGCCAGCTGTCTTTTGATTTGATTTTGAATTCCATGTGCTGATGTCACCGTGAGCACACTTAGCATTTGAAAAATGCTTCATTTCTGCTATGGGACTTGAACTGAAAGCCAGCTCTTTTTAAACAAGCAAACCTTGTTAACCTTTTCTTCTATGTTCACGCAGTTTTCTTTAAAACAACCAAACATGTGGTAAGTACATGTCTTCAGTTTGGAAATACGGGCTTATTTTGATGTCTTCTGTAAGAAAACCTGCTCAGAATTCAGTCAGATGCACTGAATACATTGAACAAAATCACAGGGAATATATTAGGATATTGTTTTTATGCTTCCTAAATGTTTTGTTGCACTCATCAGGCAACGTCGTTCAGAGGACCAGGCGAGGGCCAGATTGACTCTGCCCGTCATCAGCAACAAGCAAAGTCTGGTGAACAGCAGCTCTCAGCTTCAGAGCAGCACCATCCTGAAGCTGGAGGATGAAATAGTCTGTCTGGGTGAAGATATTTCTCAGGTAATAAACATCTGCTGATCCTACACTGTAAAAAAAAAAAAACAAAACATATTTATACAGTAAAATTGTGGCTGCTGTGATTGCCAGAATGGGGGAAAAAAGCTTTAACCTTGAAATAAATTTTTGTTTTACTTGAAAATTTAAATGAAAACATCATATAAAATAAAGTTTGTGTGACCTATTATAAATATCACAGCATTTTTACATCATGAGCACAACAGTTTGTGTATTTAACATTTAATATGTGTACTTTTTAGCAATGAATGTATATGCAAAAATTCTGGTTAGAGCTGTCATAAATTTCAAAACATATGTCCGTTAACACAAAATGTGCTTTTGTGTTAATAACGGACATATGCTTTGATATTTATCATTTTGACCGGTACAAACTGTATTTTTTTACATGAAATAAATGCAAAAATGTTCCTTGTTATAAATATTACAGCATGTTTCCATTATCAGCACAACAGTACGTACATTTAACAGTGAAAAACTGCATTCTTATCGAGAAATAAATGCAAAATAAATCACAGTATTGAATGTTAGACACATATTTTTAAAAAAACTGTGCAAGAGGAGTAAAATGTATTTTTTAAGAGAAAAAAAATACTGCTTTCTCCTGATTTGTTTACGGTGATTTAATGTTATAAAAACTGTTCTAGAGTTTACAGGTTTTAATGTCAGTTTGACAGTTTTTCACCCCAAAACTTACATTTTTTACAATGGAGCAGCGTATATAAAATACTTTGACATCAAAAATTGACTCAGAGACTATTTAGGCTTTCTTAAGATGCAGCTATTTAAAGGAAAACTACTTGTGGGATTAACTGCATTTGCTCTTTTGTGATTTTTAAATGTATTCATTTACTTTTTTCTATTGTTTTGTGTTAGATCCCTTCTGCTGTTGGCAGCAGCATGACTAATCTCAGCCTTCGCCACATGGAGGTCGGTCAGTGGCAGGCCCTCATATCTGAGAGCATCGACCAAGTGGACCGAGAAATCACCGCTGTGGAGCAGGTAGAGCACGAACTAAACCTAAACACTGCACAAAGAAGTTAAGAAAACGCTGGTAACTGTCTCAACATGTCGGTCTCATCTTCAATGTTGCTCTGGTGCGTTCAGGTGAAAGACGTCACCGAGTCTTATCTCCAGGAGAGACAGCTGTACTCTCAGCTCATGGCCAACTGTGTGGGGATCAGCAACAGTTTGAGCTTCGCCGGCCAACGGGATTGTGTCTTCACCGAGCTGAAGAAAGAGGAGCAGATGATCGACGAGATCAGAGAACTGCTGCAGAATCACATCTGCATGCTGCTGAGCAAACTAAGGTCTGACAGACAGAATCAGAAATCACATCTGAATTATGTTCATGTGCCATTTGCCTCCACTTAAATCCTACAAACTAGCAGGAAAACCAAATATTTAAAGGCTGCATTCTTTGTGTTTGTTCCATCTCTCCTCCAGCTCTCTGAAGAATATCCGTGCTCGGCTGCTGGCAGATTTTCAGGACAAGCGTGAAGCCATCAAGCTCACCACCAAATGCATCAGCCTTCAGCTGAACGCCCCGACCTCCCCGCTGCCCGCCACTCCGTACAAGCCCAAGCACGTGAGCTACAACGCCTGGCTGTGTCACTGCAAGGAGCTGAAGATGGCAGCTGATGACCTGATTAGAGAATCTTCTACCTTCAGAGGAAACCTGCGCTTCACTCTGACCAATGTAAGATGGCTGTACTTTAACCATAAGGCTCATCTGAAGGCTTTTTTTAGCCTGAACCTCCAATCTGTGCTGTTCTGCAAATGATAACGATTCCAAGTTGGTCCAGTTTGGTCTAATATGTGTGACCATTACAGCTAAAAACTAGACAAGAGCGTCAGCGCCACAGCACGGCCAGCTGTATGAGGAAGAGGATCAACGAGCTGAGCAGGACCCAGGAAGCACTGATCTGGAAGAGACACCAGGTAAGTCCACAAAAAATGTTGTTTCCTTGTCTGACAAAAATCCAAAAATTCCCTAAATTTCTGAATATTTGCAAAACCTTTAAGAATTCCTCAAAAGTTTCCCTTAAAAATTTTATTTTTAAAAAATCCCCCAAATTTGGCAAGAAAATTCTTGCAAATATTTTCAAAAACTGAATAAAAATCTTCCAAAAAATCCTAAAAATATCTAAAGTGATTACATATATATCAGTAAACCTTCTAATATTTTTTTAGGAACATTCACATAAAAATCAACCAAAATCCAGCGAATTTTGCTGGATTTTGTTTGATTTTTATGTGAATGTTCTTAAAAAACATTTTTAACTTTTCTTGTTTTCCACCAAGAAATGTTCAGATATTTCCCAAAAATGTTAAAAAATGTGGACATCAGAAGTTTCACTGTAAGAACATTCTTTTTTCTCCACATTTTAAAACTTTAAAATAGATCAGTTTTGACCCACAGGACGACACGAGGGTTAGCCACCCATAGCTTGACTGTATTTAACTTTTTCTGCAGTTGCTCATTATTCTGTGTCTTCCTTCAACCTCCAGATCAGGAATGAGATTTCTGACCTGACGAAAGACATGCAGAAAGTGGCCGGTCAGATCAGGAAGTGTGATTCCAGGATGCTTCAGGACACCACCCGCCTGGAAATCCTCAACCAGAGACCTGGATTTGAGCTCTGCTTGGACCGCGTATGTGCAAAAAGCCTTCAGTGCTATTGTCTGCAGCTGTAATCACTGTGGAAACACGCTGGCTTTAACCCAGATTCTCTGCTTCTTCTTCTTCTTCTCCTTCCAGCCTTACATCGGCCTCACACTGGAGAAACGTGACCTGGCCGCAATGGCAGCCGGATGTAGTTTAGTCCTGAAGAACTCTCAGTAAGTCACAATGTTTCCTCTCTAATGACACCAACAGTAGCTGCAGCCTCTCACCTCAAATCCTGCATTTAAACATTCTGATTGTGTCATTTACAGAAACAGCCTGGTGCTAGCGGAGCACCGCCTCATGGCTCTGGAGAACAAAATGGCCAAGAACGCTCAACACCTGCAGACACAGCAGAAGTGTCAGAGCCTGCACCAGAGTTTCCTGCCTCCTCGTGGCAGCACCGTGATCCTCGCCAACAGGCCTCGACTCCACGGGGCCACCAGCAGCACCAGCCTCAGCACCTTCACACAGTAGAGTCCATTAGCACTCTACTGCCACCCGGAGGCTTCTCCATGTGCATTTAATAAAACACCTCCTAGCATTATATTGGATTGTTCAGAATTACTATGCACTTTTTTTTATTTTCAGGTGCGAATTACATGGATTGAGTGAAATATTCCAAATCTACACTACCATTTAAAAGTTTGAGGTTTCTTAGAAATGTCCTCATTTTTGAAAGAGAAGCATTTTTTTCAATGAAAATGCCTTTAAATCAATCAGAAATACAGTGTAGACATCGTTAATGTGGTAAATGACTGATTTTTAATGGAATATCTCCACAGGGGTACAGAGGAACATTTCCAGAATCCATCACTCTTGTGTTCTAATGCTACATTGTGTTAGCTAATGGTGTTTAAAGTCTAATTGATGATTAGAAAACCCTTGTGCAGTTATGTTAGCACATGAATAAAAGTGTGAGTTTTCATGGAAAACATGAAATTTCCTGGGTGACACCAGACTTTTGAACAGTAGCGTACTTTACAACATTGACCAAACTGGCAAAAATCTTACTATATATGCACTAATGAACAAAAAAACGCATGTTAAAATAAGTTAATATTCATTTTGGGCACTGGGAAAAAAAATTCTGCTCATGGACTTGGCTCAAACTCTAAAGGGTTCATGATACAAAGAAATGAAGTCACCACTGCAAGCACAGACGGAAAGTTTGGGACAAGAGAAAAATGGCATTTTAGAGGCAACTCTAGACTTATTTGGTATTTTAGAAATATTTTCAAACATTTTTTTTCTCATAGTTTTTCTAGATTTGGTCTTCAAAGAGACAGAACAGGCTTACAATTTTTTAGGCTGCCCAGTGCTGATATGTTTTGGTTTTGTTTAAAATAAAGTTTCAAAGGGAGCAAAATGGAAAGAATGGCAAGTAAAGAAAAGGCTCAAATTAGATAAAACTAGAAGGGTGGCGGGAGGGGGCAGATATGGAGAAAAAAAGCAGGGAACATTTTCACAACAGCTGCATGTTTTAGTATTTACATGGACTATTCGAAATTGATGGCTGGGACATAAAATGTTCTCCAATTCTGGAATGACCCGGATATAATATTTATTATTGGTGGTGTTTAGTGTTTCTTGGAGCTACAGGACAATCAGTGTCAGTAAAACCTGTGATAAAGCAGTGTGTGTAGGTGTGTGTTGTGTCCAGGTCGACACCTTCAGCTTGTCCCGTGTGTCACATCTTTAACCGGGTCAGATTTATTGTAGCAACCGTCCCTAGCAACGGCCCCTCTCCATGGCGACGGGCAGCGTCTGAGTGTAGGAATGCGGGGCTACACGGGTCAATATCTTGACTGAAAACACGCCGAGCGGTGATTAATCCCCACTTTTAGGACCTTTATGGACTCTCCTCACCTCGCTGTTCTCAGGTGAAGATGGGATGCGGAAACTCCTCGCAAACGACGGTCCGACCGCTGACGGCCGGAGAGCTGAACGGAGACCAGGTAGTTTCCACAAGCCCTACAGGTCACATAAAACACCTTAGTGGAGGTCAGAACGGGGTTATGTTTTACATTTGTGGTCAAAAATGTGTTCCGGTCGGACTCTGTTCGTGTTTTGAGCCAGAAATTCAGGTAAAACACTGAGGAACAGCAACCAGACGTTACAGGTGTTGCGGTCAAATCTGTGTAGCAGTAAATGTGACGCTGAGGAAGAGCTGACCAAAAACTGCCTGAGTTTAAATACTCACAGTTCTGATATTCATTAGTTTATTCTCTGTGTTTACATTTATTCGCGTATATGTGACAATCTATCTTACTAGCATTAATGGAGAACTGAGTCATTTTGGTTTTAGCAACTGTTAAATAATTAAATAAATCGATAAAAATTACATTTTGGTGGCCATGAACCCTTGAGGTTGCACACTAACTGAAAAGTATTTCTTAAAACTTCACAACACTTAACATATCAAAATAAAGTTACTAATTAAAATAGGTTTATTTCAGAGATGTTGGTAAAGGATAAGCTCATTTTAATTGCCTTACATGCTGTTGTGTTGTTCCGATCCACACCCATGAGTCATACAGTATTAGAGGATAAGACAATATTATTTGTCTTCAAATGTTTTTAGTCTAAAAACTCTTAATCTTCAAAACTACAGTTGTCAGATTAACATCATGAGGTAAAAAATAGATTTTCCTTTGAAATGCAGCAGAGTTCAAGAATAAAGCAGCAGAAATCCTGTTAAAAATATCTCTAAGTTTCACTTCAATCAATATCGATAATTAGTTTAATTCTTCATTAGGTGACAGATTTCCTCTGATCACAGAATACTCTGTGACACCACCACTACCGGGGTTTTTTTTGAGAATCTGTTCAGCTGCGATAATGTGAGAGGATGTCATTTGTAGTGTATTATTATTATTGTTCCTGAGCTACTGTGTTCATGACAATATGCCAGCACACAGGTGACTCCTTGACAACGCCATTCCTGAGATAGTCAAACTCACACACCACATTCAGCCCAGTTTGATCCCAAGTGATCCGAACCAGTAAAATCACAGCCACACTCCTAACGTTTCCTATTTTTTAGTGTAAAAAAGTGCATTCTGAAAATGTTCACATTTAAGGAATTATGTTTTTATAGGACATCATGAACATCCTGAAATTTCTTAAGAAAAATGAGACAAAAAAGTTAAAAGCTACAAAACAATGGACAAACAACAAAAATGAGACAAAAAATGACAAATGCGAGAAACAAAACAACAAAAGACACCAAAAAAGCAAAAACGAGACAAAAAATTCCACAAATGACACAAATGAGACAAAAAATGACAAAAACGTGACAAATAATAGAAGTCAGATGAAAAAGGAAATATATTTCAAAAACAAGACAAAAATGAGACAAACGGCATGAAACAAAACAAAAACAGCGACAAAAAATTGAACAAAAAGGTTTCAAAGCGACATAAAATGGCCAATCGACAAAAACGAGACAAAACATTACATGAATGGCACAAGACAACAAATGACAACACGACAAAAAACACAGGCGAGACAAATAAAACACAAAACAACAAAAACGAGAAACAAAACTACAAACCCATGAGACAAACAACTAAAGTCAGACAGAAAAAGACAAAAACAACCACGACAAAATATTATGAAAATGAGACACAAAGCAACAAAATGACCAACCTAGTATTTTACTTTATGATCAGAACAACTTTTCATGGTCTGGAAATTGTTTTAAATTTATAGTTTTCCAAATTTACAATCTTCAGTTAATGTCTTCTCTGGAATTTTTACAATTTACAAAGTCGTCCCACGGGCTGGATTGGACCCTCTGGAGGGCCGGTTTTGGCCCACGGGCCGCATGTTTGACACCCTTGCTGTACAGAACGATGTCAGGATGCAGTGATGCGTTTTTTTCTGCATTTATTCTGTATCTGTGCTGCCAGGATGAGACTGGAAGTAAAGTCGGTGGTCGTGGAGACTCGGCGGTGTCGAAGGGCACCACAGACAGCGGTGTGGTGATGGAGAACAGAGAGATCCCACATTTACCTGGAGAAGTGTCGACACAACTCCCTCCTCCAACATCTGACACAGTGAGAGACGATGAGGTGAACAGAATCGCACAAGACTGTGAGTACGTCCCCCAACAAGCCGATTAAAACATCCCACTGTAGAGAAAATCCAGTGTTGAAGAGAAGTTTATCTGTTCTGTCGCGCCAGGCTTACTGAGGCGAGACAGTACGGTACAGGAGCGTCCTAAGTCCAGTGAGATCCTGGAGGAGCTGCTGAATCAGGGCATCATCCCAGTGGGGCAGAGCAGAGAGAAGAGCAGCGGGGCTCCAGAGGCCTACAGCATCATGGTGGGTACCTGGTTTAAACAGGTCAATGTAGAGGAGACTAACAGGCCCATTATCTGCTACCTTCTGCAGGTGGAAATTTACTTTGTTAGACCTGAAGGGGTACTGTATGGATACTGTTAGGCTGCCTTATGAGAATACCTTAGATTTTCATTGTTTTGGTATTGTGATCTCACAGGTGCATTGCATTTCATACAACCCCATCTGACCAAGCAAAATAACAAATAACATTTGTGGTCTGTATCCAAATCTCGGGACGCTAGAAAGAAAATCTTGTTCCAAAATCTTGCTTGCGCTATCACCGGTGTTTTGGTGCGAGCTATCGCGCGATTTCGGAACAAGATTTGCTTTCTAGCGTCCTGAGATTTGCTTTCTAGCATCCCGAGATTTGGATACAGACCACAACAAATAGCGATCGCCAAGTAATGTGGAGGTTTTCGTTCACTTCTCATCTCTAGTATGTTGTGGGACACTCATTGAGACTATCCGAGCCGGTCAGTGTGGGAAAAAAGTTGCCCCATATTTTTCGCTAGCTGAGCTGCGAAGCTGCCTGACTGGCTAAATACTGGAGCTATGTCCAAAATTCATTTCTCCATCACTCACATGTATGAAATGACATATGAAAACAGACCCCAGGTTGAAAAAAAACGCAGTTCCCCTTTAAAAATCAGCCGTTTCCAGCTAGAATTTTACATTATCAATGTCTAGACTGTATTTCTAAATAGTTTAATGCTATTTTCACTGAAAAAAACGGCTTTTCTGTTTCTTGTGTTGTATCTGCTCTCAGACGTACGTCGCTTTGGATAAAAGAATCTGCTAAAGGAAATTGTAGAATTGTAGAAACTTCGAATTATGTATTTTTTATACACAGACGTTTTTAGGGATTTAATCAATGTCCAGAAAAGGACTTTAGGCAACAAAGAGTGACGTGAAACTCATGACAGTTGTTAGTATAAAACACAAGACTGAATAAAAGTGGGGAAAAAAACATGACCCCCACCTGGCCCTGCAGTATGAACTGTTACTGGAGGATTACATGCTTTAAAGATGTATTATTTTGCGTGTGTGTCTGTGTGTGTCTCAGCTGGATGACAGGGAGGGGGTCAGACGACGGCCTCCTGCCAGACTGGAATCTCTGAAGGCCAAAAAGGCTCAAAGTCTCCACAGCAGAGAGGAGATTGATGAGAAGATGAGGCTCGCTGAGGAGAGACGCAAGGTACCGTGTGTGTCTGTGTCTGTGTCTGTGTCTGTCTGTGTCTGTGTCTGTGTCTGTGTCTGTGTCTGTGTCTGTGTCTGTCTGTGTCTGTGTCTGTGTCTGTGTCTGTGTCTGTGTCTGTCTGTGTCTGTGTCTGTGTCAAAGTGCCTTTCTCCCCCTCACCGTTAATCTCACCTTTCCCTCCCACACGGTCCCCTCCTTAACCTTTCAGTCTAGGGAAGACAAACTCAAGACACGTTTAAGGACCAAGTCGGCTCGTGTTCGTGGCCCTGCTCCCATCTCCAGCGTGGGGGAGGATGAAGACGCATCCTTCACCCCTGTGGAGCCTCTAAGGTCACCTCTCATCCCTGATGCAGCTCCAACTCCGCCTCATGAAAGCCAGATTGAACGTGAAGCAGCAGAAGGGGGAGAGTGGGTGAGACAGGCTGGAAGTGATGGCAGGGATGAAAGGAGGGGAGAGGGGGGAGGAGAGAGGGGAGATAACAGAGCCGAAGGTGCTGAGAGGGGAAGTGAGGAGTTGACCCAGGTGGAGGAGCTCACAGCGGGTCAGCTTCTCTCAGCCTCAGGGGAACTGGAGAGTGATTCTAGCTTTCAACACGTAGAGGACAAAGACGAAATATTTTAAATTACTACACAAATGAGCCATTAGTCTGCACAAGGAGGACAGCAAAGAAATAATTCATTTTGTACAAGGCTTTAAAACCTGTAAAAAATGTAGGAGAAATGTAAAAATGTAAATTTCTGGGTGAGAAATTGCCTCACAGCGGTAGCTAGAATGTGAGTTATTTGTTTTCAGGAGTAGAATTAGCCTATAAATTGTTCGATTAATAAGCTCAGCAATAAGCACAAAGGAATGCGAGGGTTTTATTTTAAACACAATGTGATTTACCTCAGTGACTGCTTTAAAAATAAGATTTTATGCTCTTGCCAACAAATCAAATAGATTTTTGCTTTACACTGTATTGTGAAAAATAGGGCTGCACAGTGGACTAGTGGTTAGCACTTTCGCCTTGCAGCAAGAAGATCCCTGGTTCGAGTCTTGGCCTGAGCCCGGGATCTTTGTGCATGGAGTTTGCATGTTCTCCCTGTGCATGTGTGGGTTTTCTCCGGGTACTCCGGCTTCCTCCCACAGTCCAAAAATATGCTGAGGTTAACTGATGACTCTAAATTGTCCGTAGGTGTGAATGTGAGTGTGATTGTTCGTCTGTATATGTAGCCCTGAGACAGACTGGCGACCTGTCCAGGGTGTCCTCTGACTTCGCCCAAGTCAGCTGGGATAGGCTCCAGCACCCCCCGTGACCCTAGTGAGGATAAAGCGGTGTATAGAGAATGGATGGATGTATTGTGAAAAATAATTCTGCATATGTGGAGGTTGGGCAGTTGTCCTGTTGGACATTAGATGGTGCTGTTTCAGTACTTGTACTGCCGCTAGAAGATGAGCTACATGGACATGCTTTCTGGTGACCTGAGGAAGTGCCTTGAGTGAATAGACACATTTAAAGCTTCTTGTTAATCAATAAAAGTCCCATTTTTCTCAAAATGTTGCTTCTGTGAAAGAAGATTTTGTTGAAGTTGAAGAAAAAACTCAAATATCTGAACTTTTAGATGTGTTTTTTCTAGACTGGGGTTGTGGTTTTTGTGGGTGTGACCTTAGTGCTGTGGGTATTCAGCTGTTTCTCTGACCTCTGACCTTTAGCTCTCCTCTGCCTGACAAGTGGGCTAAAGCTAAATGGGTGGCAAGCACAAACCCTCCAACATGGCAGCCTTCCTCGTGATTAAACTGTTTCTATTGTGTTGTTATAGAAAATGAATGAATTTACAAAGTATAGTTCTGGAGAGGATCGCTGACATGTGCTGAAGTTTTCCTGAAGATTACCAGGAAGAAAAGATAAATGAAGTTCTCAGCGGGGGCCACCGTATTGTTGGAGAGGATTCAGACTAGTCAGCATGCTGCACATGAGCACAGACAATAAGAGCACGCAACCTGACCGCATCCCCATTGTAGAGCCTGAGAAACTCGATCCTGGCTCCCCTTTTTTTCACGGCTCTGCTCGGACTTTAAAGGGCGTGTGGCTGCATTAATAAAACAGCGGGCGAACAGATACACCGCAGAAAGACGCTTCATCAGGTTGCATTTCATTGTGATGTGGAGTCGTGCAGGAGCAATTCACATTCAGATCAGATGTGGCTGCATCTCTGGGCCTTTGTCATGCTGTTATCTCTGAGAATACAGATTCTATTAGCCAGCAAGGAGAAAAAAATCACAAATTAAAGAAGATTTTGAGTCATATTTTAACTGTGAGGTTTTAACTGAACACTGGTGTGACACATGTAATGTTCCTGATGCAAATGTGTCAACTCGCCGTGTTACACTGGAGAGAGATGGATATATGTAGGCCAGCAACAGAGCGCTTACAGAAGCGAGCCGGCATAAATGATTAACAGCAGAGCTCCCTCTCACATTACTGGAGGTGAATTAGTCATCGTGGCCGCTCAAACGGAGCTCCAGAGATCCAGCAGTCAGAGGACGACAAGTTATTTTAATCTCTGATGTTGACTGAGCTGATCTCTGACTGCTGATCATCCCTCATTGTAGCAACTTTCCTATTTTACGCAATTTGAGTGCGCCTACATCAATGAGTGCATGACTGTTTGTTTTAGTCGGGTGAAGTCACATTTGTAACAACATAAGTCGAGCCAAAGTGTTTTTTAGTAGAGAAGTCAGATTAATGTTAAATGTGTGTGACTATCTTAACTATTAAGTTTAAGAAGGTATTGACTGATTTAAAATTGAGGTTAAGACACCAGAAAATTACATAGAAAACTCCAACAAATGCAGAAACTTATCCTTTTAAGACAAAACAACGTGCCTCAGTGCATCTTCTTTGAGTTTGTTATCCTAAAATAGGCATAAATTAGAGCTAGATTTGTCTACAAACCTGTTATATGTGCGTATCAGCAGTGGAAACAGTGAAACCTGTGACTTTTTAACCTTTGATAAAGCAAAATGTTCGTAGAAAAGCACAATCACAGGTCTTCTAGGGACAGCAGCGTTAGTGTGCTCTACACTTATTTCATTGTGTGCCTTCTGGCTTTCTGCAGAAACTTGCCAAAACTCTGTCAACCCCCCACAAGTGGACTGTCTCTACTGCAAAGCTGCACCTGTTAGTCTGCTCACTGCTGTCATGTCCCCTGAGCGACCGGCTGTTTATGTGGAAACTTTTTAGAACTTTTCCTTCCAGCAAACAAACAAAAAAAATCCCTAATCTGACCAAAAAACACAAAACAAATAAAGGTTAGTGTTTGCAAAGACAGCACAAAAAGCCATTATTTTATTTTGCACGTCTCCTGAAAGCCTCCATATGTCTTTGTCCCATCATCAGGTGTCAGGTTTTGTTGGCCCTCGATGGTTAATTAAACGTGATTGCAGCGTTGGATGAGTCTGAGTGAAGGAGCTCCAGTGTTTCGCACTGAGCAGGCTTCCCAGCTGTTTGTGCGCCCTGATCGGTGGGCGGGCAGAGAGTCAGACTGAAAACTGGGTGGGGTTTGAGGCAGCGCTTTTAGGAATGGGTCCCAAACCTATTTAGTTAGACAGCAGAGTTACCAAGAAGAGCTGGAAACACCTGATGGTATCTTTGGGACAATCCGCTCCATATTACTGCCCTCTTTACTGTCGCAAGATAAATCTACCTCCAGGCTTCATCACTGTCGAAGTTTTTTTTTTGTGTGTTGTTTTCTCTTCTGAAAAAAGTTAGAGCCAGCTGAACTCTCCTGTCTCTCCTCTCTCTCTCTCTCTCTCTGCATCCAAAGAATTACCGATAAGGAGACATTGCACTATTATTTCGTGTTGTTTCTATTTATTGTATTTTTGCACTAACGATGCACACCACGCAAAAGGACACGACTTACACGAAGATTTTTGTCGGGGGGCTTCCCTACCACACCACGGACTCAAGTCTCAGGAAATATTTTGAAGTTTTTGGTGAGATTGAAGAAGCGGTGGTGATCACTGACAGACAGACCGGCAAGTCTAGAGGTTATGGATTTGTAAGTATCACTCTAAAATATCCATTTTTCACCGTTTTACGCACAGTGAAACTTTTACGCACGAATCCAATCCAAGTGTTTTCTGTAACGCGTCTTGGCTGTTGCGGTCTTTCACAACATCATGACTAACATTGATATATCTTTCTGCGGTCACGGGTTGTTTATGTTTTGATAAGAAGGCCCTGCTTAAATTTGTCACTGGCTTCTGTTGCAATCTCGCACCCACCGACTTGTTGCGCGTTGGTATGCGCCCTGACACGTTTTTCAGTGAGCTGCCACTCGCTGACAGCTCTGGTGGGCGCACGATAATATCTTGATAATTCAGAGGCAGTTTTCTGAAACACTCGTGGTTTCATCGTCTTCAAGCTGTTTACAACACTGGAAAAGAAATAACTACACATAATTGCTCCAAGCTGTCATGAAATCTGGCACCAAAACCATTTCAGGCGCATTTTTGGAGACATAAATCACTCTGTAAGTTTGAAAACTGTCTTTTGAGGCAGGGTTATACATATTTCAGATCTGCTTCAAGAAAAATGTAACAAGAGAATCCAAGGAGACTGATCTGGAAAGCAAATATAGTCTTAATTGTTAACTTTAATTACATTTGAGAGGTAGCTTTGACTTATTTTCTGCTCTTGTATGTTTGGTTCAACTGAATTTGCTCCACCTTTTGCTTAGATTTTCTCTTTATTGACACATTTGGATCATAATCATGCATTTATTGTCTTCTCACTTATGCTTAAAGCACACTGATGGCTCTAAAGCTCAGAGTTGAATAATAAAGTCCAGTTGTTGCAATGGAAGTGACTGCTCAATCCCAGCTTGGCTCCCATTCACTGCTCATAGCTTCATCACATCCGCATGAGGGTGATAAATGTGTGTGCGCTGCCAAATACCCGCCACAGAGAGAAGAATCCTGCACACACACCTCAGTATAAAAATGTGTTTCCCTTCTACACGCAGCCATGAGTTTATAATATTTTATACACTGCTATCTGTGCTGTGACGGCTGAGGAGTCTGCACATCTTTCTCATGCTCTGTTTTTGCCTCCTGTCAGGTGACGATGGCCGACCGCTCGGCCGCTGACCGGGCCTGCAAGGACCCCAACCCAATCATCGATGGCAGGAAGGCCAACGTCAACCTGGCCTACCTGGGGGCCAAACCTCGGGTGATGCAGCCAGGTACAGACGGTCTGTTGTTTTTCAAATGTGTGCTGCAGATGTAGCAACATGTTAGGAGGTTACTGGGTTATAGCTGCTCAGCTCGTCAGTCTTTTCCGAATTTAAAGTTGTTTTATTTTTCAGGTTTTACCTTTGGTGTTCCCCAAATTCACCCTGCGTTCATCCAAAGGCCTTACGGGTAAGAACTGATGAATCTATGTGTGTTTAATGACTAAAATATTCAGTTTAATTTGTTATAATTGATACAATATGTGTGATCCTTTATGCTTTTTCTCCTGGAATGAATGGCTGATTGTCAAAGGTGGATAATATGTAATATTTCACATTTTTTTAAGTCGTCATCCACCAAAAAAGCCAGTCAAACTGCCTTTTCTAGGTTTGCCTGTTTGTAAAAAAGAAAGTGTGTGAGTGTGTGTTTGCTGAGTGGACAATGATGGAAACTTCCAGCCTGACTCAATGTTATCTATCTTTCTCTGGTTCGACAGGCTCGCTCTCGGTTAAGCTTACTGTGCTGCTTTGTGGAATAGTTCTGCGAGCATAATGACAGATCAGAGAAAGGAATTACCTGTAGACTCAAACACACACAAACAAGCTCTCAAAATGGTGATTACAGATGCATGTACGTGGGTTTCATTTTGACTTTTCTTCTTATTTTACTTGAATAGAACGTAGCTTTGTGTGCAGTTATGAAGTGGTGTTGTTAGCTAAACCGTGTGCTTTCTGACTTTAGTGACCAAAAAAAAAAAAAAGAAAAGAAAAAAAAAAGCTGGATTGATTGAATTTTTTGGGGTGTTCTTTTTTCTTTTTTTGTGGAAGCGTGTCAACTTTGCAGAGGAGGAGCAAAGTTTTTCATTTTTTAATTGCTTTTAGCTTGTGGTTGACCTGTTTTGTTTAACAGGATGTGCTGTCTTGTTTGAGCGAGTGGTGGATTTTCTGTGTGGAGTTTCTTTGTGTTTTTTCTTGTTTTTTTCACCTACCCCTCACACTTTGCCCTCAGAATAACCAAACCCATCACTGCTTGTGTGTGCGCTCATAGCATCTTCCTGGTGTTCCTCACATTAACACAACAGAGCAGAGAAAAATTCACTCTGAAGCGTTTCACTTTCACATTATTGTGGTTTCGGCCTGTACAGCTGTCCCACCTCTTTCCAAATTTTGACATGTGGTGATATAGCAGCGTCAGAAATGTGCTTATGAGTGAATGATGAGTCATTATGTGAGCTGTATGTGCTGTTATGTGTGTCTGGTTGTGCTGGTACATGTGAGGTCTTATTGTGTTCGTATGTATGTCTGTGTGTGTTTGCATCTTTCAGCTTCAGCTCAGGTCAACGCACCAAAGTCTCCAATGTGACACAAACAAATGTCTGGATGTCTCTTTCTCTCTCTCTTATTCTCTCGGAGCGAGCTTTCGTCACATGGGCTCGTGGTGTTAAGGAAAACAAGCGCACCCATTGTGTCACACAAAGCCCTGAATGCTGACGCTGCAGTCGCATGAAGCTGAGTTGTGTGTGTGTTGGGGGGGTCCGGTGAGGGTGTGGGAGCTGTTTCTCTCTGTCATGTAAAGAGCAGGGATGTGACATCTCACATACAGCCTGTAAATGTGCATTTATTAGTTAACAAGTTAGCCATCACATGTGACCCAGAACCTTCGGTCATTTTGTGAAAAATCTGTGAAGATACAGAAGTCCATTGCTGACTAAAGTCTAATCAATCTGCACAAACGAGGACCAATTGGGCAAATCTACTAGATTAAAGCGTATGTAGCCTATCCTTTCTTGTATTCAAAGCTGTGAATGTTAAGATTTTCCAGTTTGTAATCCGCACAAGAAAACTCAAAGTGAAAATTTGGATTTGATGGAAACTCAAACGGAAGTCAAAAATCATAAACTTGCCTCAAAGATCTTGAGAACCCTGCACTTTCCCTTGTACATAAGTGTACGCCGTCGTCAGCTGAATCATGGCCGAAAAGCTTCCCCAATCCCATAAGAGTAACTAAGTAGGTACATAGACATGGCACATGATTCTAGCTAAACGTCTTCTCATGCCCACAAAATGCTCACAAACTTTTTCTGCACTCTCTCAAACTCAATCTCAAACTCTCTTGATGCACTCTCCAATTTTAACTAGATTACAGCTTATATTGGTTTGAAGTTTTGCTGTTAATAGACTTCCATGTTTGATGAAAGGCTATCATGATGAGAGTGATGAGATTTAAGTCCCTCTCCATGCGTTGATTACTCCTCTAAAAACTCATCTCTGAGTGTTTATGTGAAAATATCCCTTAAATATCCCCTTAAAATGGCTCAGATATAACTCAGCTCCATTGCATCCTGTAAAATGAATGGCTTTGAGCAGACTCCGCCCCTCTCGTTGCAGCCCAACACACCAGCTCACCTATTCTAAAGCTACTTTACACCACAATTACAAGACTTTTGCTTCAAATAATTAGATAATGATTACGCTTAAGCATAAAGTATTTGGCAGTAATACTTTGCAGATAGGCCTGGCAATGCAAGTACTAATACTTGTATATGGGCACAAATGTGTCACTAGAAACCGAATGTGAATGTTTTACTTTAAATTTGAATTGTGAAATTTGAAAAACTAACAAAAATTTGGATTTCAGTATCATATTTTGATTTTAAATTGTGAAATTTGAATAATTGGATCAAAAATCTGACTTCGAATCTCATAATTTGAAGCTGAATTCCACCGTTTTCTCCAAAAATTCACCTCTTTCCATTTAGTTTTCATTATTTAAACTCACCTCTGGAATTCCTGTTTCTAATGCTGATTTTGCTCATGATGTGTCTTGTAGCCTATTAACAACACCATAGGGACATGTTAACGAGATAAAAACAAACTTGGTTTTCAGCAGAAGGGGGCTTTAAAAACTCAAATATTGATGTCAGTCTAAAAAAATAGTTTTAATAGAAAATAGACAAAATACACAATAAAAAGTTAAAGACAAATTTGACTGATAGCAGTATATTGATTTTTTTAAATTTTTTTTTTATTTTTTTGTTACAGTAACCATGATAATTTAAGTATTTTAAATCCTTTTGGCCATTGATGATCATGCACTAAAAGCTGATATTGTGACAGTTTAAAGAAACAAACCTGATCCAAGTAGCCTTCTGTGTTGTGACTGACTAAAGTCCTGCTGTGCTCAGAGGCAAACTGGACACCAGATCCATCTGTGGCTTGGCCATGATAACAAAAGTCTATCAAAGCAAGGCAGGTGTGAACCGCCAACCGCTCATACACAACCAACCAACACACATCGCCTCGCACACACCGGTTCCCCTCAGCAGACAGCGACAGAGGAGAACCTTTATTTAGCCGTGAACTTTAATGACCGCTGGGTTACATGACATTCCAGTGAAGACACAGAGGAACAGTCAGACACACTGGAGGTAGCAGCGCGTCCACACAAATATTACAGTTTCATTTTACGACCATTTTATTAACCCTTTTAACCCTCGTCTTGTCCTGCGGGTCAAAATTGACCAGTTTTAAAGTTTGAAAATGTTTGGGGAAAAAAATCACAGTGAAACTTCTGATGTCCACATTTTCAACATTTTTGGGAAATCTGTGAACATTTTTTGGTGGAAATAGAGAAGTGTTAAAAATGTTTCTTAAGCGAAATTCGCTGGATTTTGGTTGATTTTTTTGTGAATGTTCTTAAGAAAATATTAGAAGTTTTACTGATATATATGTAATCACTTTAGATGTTTTTAGGATTTTTTTTCGGAAGATTTTTACTCATTTTTAAAAAATATTCACAAGATTAATTGTCTTGCCAAATTTGGGGGCATTTTTTTAAATAAAACTTTTAAAGGGAACTTTTAAGGAATTATTGGATTTTCCTTCCTGAAGGTTTTGCAGATTTTCAGAAATTTGAGGATTTTTTTTTTTTTTTGCTGAATTTTTGGAATTTTTTTCAGACAAGGAAACAATATTTTTTGGTGTCCGTAAATGAGGACAACAAGAGGGTTAAGAAAGCCACATTGGTACAGATCACATCTTTGTCCGCCAACTCCTCTATGTGCTGTATGTGATCGTATATGTGCATGTTTGTGCATGCGTGTTATTCTGCCCACGCCATCCCATAGATACAGAGCTGAAATGGACAAAATGCACCGAGCTGAGAGTTTGATTCCAAAACTGTCCGAGCTGCAGCCTCCATGTTAGCCACGTTCAGCAGCTACTGAAATGTTTAATGTTTCTCTAATGCCCAAAGTCATGAGCGCTGTTCCCACAAGGCGGATTGAAGGGCCGTAAAGCTCCCACCGCTGCAGGCAACTCTGTAAAACCTTCTATATAAAGGCCTAATGTTTTGGAATTCTATGACAGGATATAAAGAAAATGTCTCAGGCTTTTATGGATCCATCCAGTTGTAACTAAAAACAGTACACAAGCTCAATCTGTTTCCAGTTAAGTTATTCCCACCATCATCTACTGTACATTAAATACAGACCTTTAACTGCACGAGAAGCTAGAATTTAAAGTGAATGGCTCAAAGCATGCACAAAGATTCAATTCTTGACTCTAAAACTTGATGTATTTTTTTAGATTATCAGATTAGAATGATTAAATCAGAGGTTCTCACTGGAGATTTGTACAAACATCAAACATAAAAACCTTATTTTACGCTGTCAATTGCTTGTCTGAAACAAAAATGTTGCAAACACAATTAAACACAGAGCTTTTTTTAATCCCTTCATCACAGTGTGTGCATCTGTTTGTCTTGTGTGTTTGCGCCTTACGTCAATCCGATTTGCATATCAGATATCAGCAAATCAGTGCGTCGTCCGCTCCAAATGTGAGGAATATCCTCCCTCTTTGCTCTTAATTCTTTGATTTTACGTCAGACTCTCTGCAGCCATGTGTGGGAGTTTCTGATTAGGCAGCTTTAGGGATCCTGAAAACCTGCCTCGACCTGCTGACTTTCATTAGCGTGAGGTTTAAATGAGGATTTCAGCGTCACATGAAGGAAAAAAAAATACAGTTTCAGATGTTTTTCAGCCCGGTGTCACTCAGATATTTCGTTCGTGGTCTTTAAAGATGCCTGTGTGTGTGTTTGTGTGTGTGTGTGTGTGTGTGTGTGTGTGTGTGTGTGTGTGTGTGTGTGTGTGTGTGTGTGTGTGTGTGTGTGTGTGTGTGTGTGTGTGTGTGTGTGTGTGTGTGTCATTCCTCTACATGCCTGCTTACTTAGCTTACACTTCTCCTTTCACTTTTTTGTCCTTCCAGTGGAGTGATTGTGCTGTGGCCTTGTCGTTGTTGTTCTTGTAGTCAGTGTAGTCGAGGGTTTTTTTTTTTTTTTTTTTTTTTACATATTTCTTTCTCTCTGACACTTTGCTGTTGTTGTTTTTCCTGTTTCTCTCCTGGTCCACTGTTTTCGGTTGCGATGTGGATTGGATTGGATAATGGAGTGCTCACAATAGGGTTGCCACGATAGATTCTGCCTTTCTCTCTTGAACATTTTCCACCCCTTCTCTTTTCTCTCCAAATCCAAAGTGACCACCTGATGTCCGCTGATTACATTAGGTTTCATTGATTTATCAGCCGTGTTTATTCAAACTCAGACACATGGCTGTTTGCTGGAGTCTCGTCCAATATCTGTTAAGCCTGATGCCTCTCATCAGATTGAATTTGACTCTACTTTTATCTCCAACATGGAGGGAGGTGACATCAAAGACTCAAATTCATTTTTTCATCCTCAGTCAAAAGTTGTCACTTGACTTCTCTCAGTCATGTAAATTTCAAAAGCTCCCCTCATGCTTGCCATCCAACTGAGTTTCCAGACCGATTAGAGTTTGGAGGGGGCGGGGGTGGAGGTGGGGCGGGGGTGGAGGTGGGGGGGTGGGGGGGTGGGGGTGGGATAAGGCTATGTCATGGAGGGCAGAATGTGCTCATTGTTCAGAACTGTTTATTTAATCGAAACATCCCTCTCAGTGCAGAGCCTAGTCCCGGCTCCCCCCACTGCCTCCCCGGCTCTTTGTCCCGACACAGAGGGGGAAATGGCCAGCAGCGTCCCTTTTTAAAACTGTCCAGCTGTCAAAGTGGCACTGACATTTTCACAATGCTTCCCCGGGCTCATCTCCTCTGTTCACACCCCCACCCCCGGCACTGTAAGCCCCCCTCCGCTGCCTGCTCGCCCTCCAGCAGGCAGCGACGGCACCAGAGCCAAATCCATAAGTGACTGACGGATGAGCTGCAGGTTACCGATCCCACACTTGTGCTTTCCTTTTTCCTTCCCTCCCACCTCACTCTGCCTCCCTGCACTTCTGTCTCCACGACGCAAACCCAAAACTGACCCTATAACAGGGATGAAAAATGAAAACCTGTCTCCCATGTTGTATCCCATAGCGACCATGACATCATCACTTCCTCCAAAATGTTCAGCAGATCTGAGCGGCCCAGAGGTTAACCCTCCTGTCGTCCTGCGAGTCAAAATTGAGCGGTTTTAAAGTTTAAAAATGTGGAAAAGATATATATTTTCACACTTATACTTCTGATGTCCACATTTTCAACATTTTTGGGAAATCTTTCAACATTTTTTGGTGGAAAAAAGGAAATGTTAAAAAAGTTTTCTTTAAGAACATTCACAAAAAATCAGCCAAAATTCAGTGAATTTTGCTGGATTTTGGTTATTTTTTTTGTGAATGTTCTTAAAGAAAACATTCAAAGTTTCACTGATAAATTGAGATAAATTTAGATACATTTCCCCAAGTGGGACAATAAAGTATATTGAATTGAATTGAATTGATATATATGTAATCACTTTAGATATTTTTAGGATTTTTTTTTTTTGAAGATTTGTACTCATTTTTTTTTAAAATATTTACAAGAATTTTCTTGCCAAAATTGGGGGATTTTTTAAAATAAAAATTTTAAGATAAACTTTTAAGGTATTATTGGAATTTTCTTCCTTAAGGTTTTGCAAATTTTCAGAAATTTGGCGAATTTTTTGCTGAATTTTTTTGTTTTTTTCAGACAAGGAAACAGTATTTTTTGGTGCCCGTAAATGAGGACAACAGGAGGGCTAAACACCTCTGGGTGTTCCAAACTTTCCTCACCTTCCACTCTTCTTTTCACAGAGTTTTCTATTTTGGCAACCCTATATTGTTCTAATCCCTACTAGCAGGCATTTCCTTGCTGTTCTTGACTGGTGGATTGGACTGGGGCTGGGTGGAGGGAGGGCGCTTGGCCGCAGTGTGGTGGAGTTGGGTTTTAGGGTGGGCTCTCATTTTGCTGTTTTTTCACTGAATTAAACAAACTGTGTGTGTTTTCCCCCCTCCCACAGCATCCCGGCCCACTACGTCTACCCTCAGGCCTTCGTTCAGCCTAGCGTGGTCATCCCTCACGTGCAGCCGACGGCCGCTGCACCTGCCACCGCCTCCTCCCCGTACATCGACTACACCGGAGCCGCCTATGCACAGTATTCTGCAGCCGCCGCCAGCGCTGCCGCCGCCGCATACGAGCAGTATCCTTACGCCGCCTCCCCTGCCGCCACGGGGTACATGACCACCACCGGCTACGGCTACGCAGTCCAGCAGCCTTTAGCCACCACCGCCCCGGGTTCGGCCGCCGCCGCCGCCGCAGCCTTCGGCCAGTACCAGCCTCAGCAGTTGCAAGCCGACCGCATGCAATAGCAGCGACTGCAGGCACTGGACATGCAGAGAGAGGAGGCCCGAGCCCGGCCACCGCTGATTTACTACAAGGAGAGCAGGAAAAGAAAGAGGGAGTGGCCTTGAGAGTGTGGCGTGTCAGCAGCTCAGAGGCAGAGTTGCTTTGAAAAGGTGATGATGATGATGATGGTGGTGATGATGATGGTGAGGTGGGAACTTTTTACAGTAACTTTCCAACTTGCTGTGCTTCAACCAAAAAAAAAAAAGCAGAAAACGAAAAAAAGTGGCAGAACAAATAATGAAAACGGTTTATTCTTGTTGTTGTTATTACTATGATCATTATTATCATTACTATTATCATTGTAGTAGAGTACTTATTTCTAGAGAGAAGATCCAGGAACTAATCCCTGTGGTTGGTATAGGTGTTCAACTAAGCCTTCAAGTCCTATTGCTGTCTTTAACGTTAGTTTAGAAAAATGCTCTTTTTTTTTCACTTGTCGCGTTCCACAAGTGTTTTCAGTTATTTAATGCCCGCATAACATTTATATTTATTATTGTCATTATTACACATGGAGGGCTCTGCTTGTTCTTTTCGTCTTTTCAAATGCATTTTTTGGAGTTAATATTTTCTGATAATCAGGGAAATGGAACCGTTTCCAATGTGTTAGCTATTATTATGTGACCTCTGTCAGGAAGTCGAGGAGTCAGAACTCGTCGTTTCACACACATTTGAAGAACTACTTCTTTTTTTTAATCTTCCTGATGCTGAATGTCCCTTTTTTATTTACTCTTGTGTCTCAACCTCTTGACCTATGCAAAACAAACAAATCACCATGAGACAAAAAAAAAAGACAGAAAGAACTGAAAATGTCATCAACTCTGACTTGACTCGTGGACTAAAAGGGGAACTTGGCAAACAAAACAAAGGCACTGACAAAAGGAGAGAGGTTGAAAACGGCCTCAGACAATGAGAAACACTAAATCTGTTGCTTTTCCACATTTCACTCTCACGTACACTGACGCACACATCCAGAGTTGCACACATAGCAGTCGGAAAGACAAAGGCAGCACAGTCGTGTTTCTCTCTCTTGCTCCGGGATGGAGAGAGAAAGGAAAGAGAGAAAAGAGAGAGAGCAGCTGCTGGTGGGGGTTGGACAGAGCCGCTCCAGCTCCACACAGACGGATCACTCTGGAAAGAACGCATCACTTGTGCTCGTTTGTTGAGCTGTCACATTTTAATCCCCGGCCGAGCCCATTGGGAACCAACTTTACACCCTTTCCACCCGACACGGAGCCCCATGGCCAAGCCCCACCGCCCCCCAGGCTCTGCCGCCGTCAGCATTTCCACCTCTGTGCTGCTGTCGTCTGGCGTCAGGTACAAACACTTTAACCAAAGCCACCCCAACAACTGGCCTGCCTCATGTCTGTCAAGAACACCAGGTGGGGTGGAGAGAAAAAAGGGGGTTTTACTCTTTGACTTTACGTTGGTCTGTGTGCCTTACATTTTTACTGCTATTTAAGAGAGAAAAAAAAATGAAAAAAGAGAGAGATCTACTATTTAAGATATTTATTTTTGAGGGTTGACTATGTTGACGAGAGTAGAGACTTAGTGGCGGTACTGTATTAATAATATTATTATGTACTCATCTCAAGGCATATATAAGTTATTGATTAGTTTTATTATTATTATTATTATTATTACTATTATTATTATTATTATTAACATACTCAACCAAAAATGTTGATGTAGGAGTTATTTAAGATACTGTTACGTGCACTGTACTTTTATTTTTTATCTTTTTGACTCTTCAGAACATTAAATAGTAGTTTAATGCCTTTTGTATGGAAGAACTTTATTTAAATGCAGACCTGTTTGCATGCAGATTGTACTCTGCCTCTTCTGTGTTTAGATAAGAGGAAAAAAAAACAATAACTTTGACAAAAACAAGCAAAAATGCTGCTTTTCTCTACTAGAATGTATAGTCATTGTCGAGGTTTCAGTAGCTGTGCTTCTTTTGCTTAATATTCATCAGATGGGCTATTTTACACTGTTGGGAATTTTTATACTTGAACTCTTTCTTACAAGGGAAATATGAGAAATAAATGGCAAAAAAAACTTTTTAAGGAGCTTTTCATTGTCACTGGATGAAGGCATGTAAAGTGTTACTATTTAAATGCAAAGGTCCTGTTGATATTAAAACCTTTACTTCAGAATTTCAACACCATTTACTCAAATTGGAATAAAATGTTCTATATTTACACCTGGAGATGTTTTTTTTTTTTTTTGCTACTAGAAAATTAATTTCGCACATTATTATTATTTCAAACATTACAGGGGCTGTTTGTGTTTCACTGTCTTCCATCTGTAAACTTTAATCCTTCTGTTCATCCAACATGTATGGAAGCCCAAAGTGACCACTATTAAAAAAAAGCATGAAGTTATAATCATATTAATACATTATGTAAAATGTGTAAATGAACCAACAAGTTGTGAAATAGTTGAGGAAAATTATTGGAATTTACCTAATTGTTATGAAATATCATATTTACTAGTATATCATAATTTCATTCTTTTATTTAAATTTTTCGTGTGAACTGACAACACTTTCTTGAATGACATCTGTAGTTCTCAGTTATGCTTATTTTATTTCGTACAATATTGTGAAACTTAACTGTGAAAGACAGGGGAATACCTCATGTTGTACAATTCGATGAAACTAGCTTGTTAGCTGGACAAACAGAGAACAACTTAATCTTAAAAACAGCAGGTTAGTAACTGGAACTGTCGCTGGTCGTTGCTGCACTAACAGAAGTTAAGTGGTGACACTAAGAAAACCAAACCCCTATCATGAGAAATGATACTACAAAACAAAACAGACTTGATAAAATAATCTCACATGAACTTAAAATAAACTCTTGCAAATCTTTTATCATGTAACGAATAATCAAAACTTCTTTCACCCTTCATTGGGCAAGTGATCATATTTGGTGAATTCCACACACAATAAATATGGCGTCTCAGTGAGAAAACACGCGACATCGTGGTATTTGACTAATCAGCAGAGGCTTGGAACATATCAAACTTTCTCTTTTTGGCAAAGCTGGAAAAAGACAGACTTGCAGCTTGGTCCTCTTCCATATTTGCAGTCAAAACATCAAAACAAACCATAGTTAGTTGATGAAACTCACACATATTATGGTTGAGTAGTTGTGAGTTGTGCTAAGTGATAATAAATACATTTTTCAGACAATAAGCCATATGTGGTAACTTCATTGACCTTGAATTTCAACATGAAAATTTAAAATTTTGAAAAATGTCACACAAAGGGATAAAACATCTTCTATCCTCCAATAACATTCAAAGGTTGAAATTTAGAATTTCAAAGTATTTCAATAAATGCCATTTAACCCTCCTGTTGTCCTCGTTTACGGGCACAAAAAACATTGTTTCCTTCTCTAAAAAAAAAAAAATCAGCAAAACAATTTCCCCAAATTTCTGAAAATTTGCAAAACCTTCAGGGAGAAAATTCCAATAATTCCTTAAAAGTTTCCCTTAAAAGCATCATTTAAAAAAATCCCCCAAATTTGGCAAGAAAATTCTTGTAAATATTTTCAGAAAAATGAGTAAACATCTTCCAAAAATAATCCCAAAAATATCTAAAAAAAAAAAATTTGCTGGATCTTGGTTGATTTTTTGTGAATTTGTGAATTCATTTTCAAACTTTAAACCGGGTCAGTTTTTATCCACAGGACAACACAAGGGTTAAAGAGTTTATTCCTGCGCAAGATTTTGTTTCATTTTTACTTTTTCCAAAGTTTGTGTCACAATAACTTTAATTGTTGCGTAGTTACATGAATTTTGAACATTTTGGGGCTCCGTGGTCTTGATGTATTTATCAGTTATTTACATTCTATCTGCTCCTCCTTACTGTGAACCTGCCCTCAAACAACGTCACATGAAACATTAACTTCACAGACACACCCAGGAAGAGTTCACCTGGATGACACAATGAAGTCTCCAAGGATTCAGTCCATCAATGATTAATTCGCCCGCTAATCAATAAGTCATGCTAAAAAGACTGAGCTGCTCTTTTTCTGCCGTCTTTCCCTTGACTCAGAGGAGTATTTTGGTCTCCAGTGAAACATGAAACTGGGCCACAAGGTGCAGGTGGGTGACCATGAGACAACGTGGACGGAGCAAGGAATTATGGGTGAAATCAGCGACTAGCATATCACCTGACCTCGTGACATAAAAACAATAAAACTGTTGCTTTATTAAAGGGATGATGGAGATCTGTGATGCTCTTCTAGTTTTTGAGGTTGAGAAGGTTGATCTGTGGAAAGAGTTGGATGTTTAAAGTCACTGCTTCTGTCTCATAAGGCATCACTTAGAAAGAGGTATGACACTGCAGTTAATTTGTTAATTAGTCATGAAAATAAACTGTTGTTTAATAAACAACAATTCATTTATAAGGATTATTAAGTTGTTGACAGTTTTACAGATCAAGATTAGTTTACTTGTCACGAGGAGAGTCACTTCAGAAGACGCAAAGTCATGAGTGGTAAATCAGCTTTCACTTTGGAAAAATGCAAGTGTTTCAAATTGTTTTCCAAGAAACCACACACAGAGTTGCAGAATTTTCCCATTTGACTGATGAAAAAAAGGGAATAAAGAGGAAAATTGTCTGATACAGATCTATAAATCAGCTCAGCTCATTTAAAATGGTCTGAGCCTGAGTTATGTTGTCACTAAACCACTTTGAACTACAAAACAGAACACTGTAGATGTACCTCAGTGCACTAGAGGCTACACCTTTCTGAACGTCTCTAGTTAATGCCCTGTTATGAACCCCCGATGATTGTTATCTCCAATCTCTCTTCTCTGAATTCATCTCGCTACTGTAGCTATAAAGTAAAGACACAAAAGCAAGCCGTACTCGTAAACAAAGGCTAATGTTGCTGAATATGTGGCGACGAGCAGGCTAGACGTGGCAGTAGACCTGTGAATGCAGCACATACATGTCAAATTATGTGAGGAATAACCTATACATTATCCAGATTTTGCTCTATTTAAATTTCAAGTGGGCGTATACAGACTGCAAACAAGCAGCTTGCTTGTATGCGCATTCAAAATTCAGTCAGGTGGTTAAGGCCCACATTTTTCAGGGCATTGGATTTATAAAACATCATCATCTGTTGTCGATTCTCGCTCTGATGTTTAATCCTCTGATGATTTAAAATGTTACTTTGCATTATGCTGCCACCTTAATTTCTCACACACAGACTGTACAATGCACATTCTTCATTTTGTGCCAGTACAATGACGCAATTAAACATTTCTTTTTGTTGATTTTTCAATTAAATATGAGTATTTAGTCCATTCTACTGCCATTTATAGCTCCTATGGATTTTACAGATTGTTATTCATTGGGCGATACTAGAGGCCCAAAGAAATGAAAGCACAGAGGAACAAATTTTCAATGTAAAAACCTTTTCAGACATACGATTGCAGGCTTAAACAGTCTGTTAAAATGTTGGTATTCTGCGATTCAGACATAATTTATTGTTTCTCATGAGTTCATTCAGATATACAGACTGAGCAGTACAATAGTTGACATATAATACATGTTGCACTAATAAACGACAGATGGATCCAAATGTCCAAAACACTAAAAGCCCAGTTCATTTTCTGATTTCCTAAACACTGAAAATTCTGTCCACATGTGATGATAGCTACTATTTTATGAATATCCATCCATCCATTATCTGCACACCACTTAATCCTCATTATGATCATAGGGGGCTGGAGCCTATCCCAGCTGAGTCAGACACGCTAGACAGGTCACCAGTCTATCACAGGGCTACAAACAAACACACTCACATTCACACGTACGGACAATTTAGAATCACCAATTCACCTCTGCATGTTTTTGGACTGTGGGAGGAAGCTGGAGAACCCGGAGAAAACCCACCAAACAGAGAGAACATGGAAACAGAAAGATCCCAGGAAAGCCGAAACACGAACCGGGGATCTTCTAAGCTGCAAGGCGACAGTGCTAACCACTTTTCCACTGCAACCAGTAACATAAAAAATATCCCAACAGCCATGGTGGAGCTCAGGATTCCATCTGAGGACGCTCGCTACAACAAATGAATTGACCGCAGTTTACAAACAGACTGACTGTGTGTGTGACGCCTCACCTGTCTGCAGTGAAGAAATGTACACAGTGAGACTTTCTGTTCGACCTGATAAATTATAATTGTAAGTCAGGCTAACTAATGAGGCGAGCGGCGCATTTGTTCTGTTGTTCCACGTGCATAAACACACATCACTCAACGCCTTTGGAGGATGCTTATATGGATCCTGCTGCTGTTTGAAGCCGTAGGTGTTTAATAAACTCAGAGGAGAGACTACTACAAACAGCTGGATGCGACAAATGATACCTCAACTGTAGTTAACAATTTGTCCAAGACGAGACAAGCTGGGTTCTATTCATTATTGGTGGGACTCATTAATCTGTTCTGCTTTGAGATGCTCTTGTTGAGTAGAGAATATGCGGCTCACTTCATGTTAGCACCTACTATGTCCCACTGCTGTACATGAACTCATATTGGTTAGAGGTTTTTGAAAGGCAGTGCCATTGAGTTGTTGGGTAGAACTTGAAGAACATATAACCGTATAGTTATCACAGTGACAGTTGTAGATACAGTATCTATCTATCTATCTATCTATCTATCTATCTATCGATCGATCTATCTATCTATCTATCTATCTATCTATCTATCTATCTATCTATCTATCTATCTATCTATCTATCTATCTATCTATCTATCTATCTATCTATCTATCTATCTATCTATCTTAGCTTTACTGCTATGTCTCAAAAATACGTTGTCACTTGTCAGGTGAACTTCTACATGTTTTACTTCTTCACTGTTTAAGTTTTATTGACATTTCATTTGGTAATAGATGTGAAACTGTGGAGCAAAATAAACGAGAAAGGTGTTGCAGCAAACTGTCCTATACACTGTTGAAGAAATTCCATTCTTACTCCTTTGAAGTTTGCTGTAGTGTGGTGTTTATTGGTGTTCCGGCATACGGTAGAGCATGAGTCCATGAAGGTAAGCATTTGGAAAGTACACATTTTATGGCATGGTCAGAGAGTTGGGAGGAGGGCCATATGTAAATACAAGGGTTAATTTGGTTGCCAATCAGTAACAGAGGGTAACACAACGAAGAACTAATGATGGCTGAATCAAGAGGTCAGGCAGACAGACGCAAACAGCAAAGGTGCAACAACGAAAGGTAAGAGGGAGGTCTGACAGACAGTAATAAATGACAAAAGATAAAAGAATTGTGGATAACCATAGTAAATGGAAAGGAGGAGTGGCACTAGAAAGTATCTGCACTGTCCCTGTGATATTTTTGGATCAACACTGGTGCCGAAATGAGCGGAAAACTTCCTTAAATCACTTGACATGACTTTAAGTACACTGGAATCTTGTGCAGTGTTGAAAGGAATAGAAAAACGGTTTGATTTAGTTTGACTTTTCAGTGTAAAGTGACCAGGGTGCTCAGTCAGACATGAAGCTGACTTGTGCAGTGGCTGCCAGAATAATGGAAATGACTGGTCTCAAAAGGAGCTTAAGTGGGATCCAGTGTTTCTGCAGTTGGACCCTAATGGAGATTTAAAGTCTGTTATTGAAGTGCAGTGTCTAATAAGTCATGCACTCCTTTAAACTTGATTAACTGTGGTGACTTCTTAAGAGCTCTCAGCATCCAGGATGTAAAATCTAATTTGGATCTCCAACAGCAGTTGATATAAATACTGCAGTTCTCATGTTTAGGGGGATTTTGGGGAAGTGGGGGATTTCCAAGATGGGGCTCATGGACGGTGTGAGGACCCTGCTGAGGTCTCCCCTACACCCCCTTTAGGACAGACCCCTGCAGACATGGACATGGCGTCAATCACAGGTCTATTTTTAGCCTAGGCTGCCATGTTGTCTGCGAGGTAAATGTCCGTCCGTCCCAGAGGAGATCTTGCGGCGCTGAGTCACGGTCCTGCCTGTTTGCACGCTGCAGCTCTCCGGGGCTCTCAGGTTCACGGTGTGGCTTAATTAGGACATCCCGGAAGAGTCGCCGGTGCTGCGCGCAGCGGAGCGACGGAAGGCAGGAGGGGACCGCAGGGCAGCAGCAGCCACACGGACACGGATCCGGACCGGGATATTGACAGAAAACAACCGAAACGTTAACTGCACGGCCAGAGGAGGGAGGTAAGATGTTCTTATGGGAGAAGACGCTTGTGATTTTCTTTTAAGTGAATGTCAAGTTTGGTGGATTTCTGGGTGGGGCGGAGGGACAGCAGAGGGGGTGTGCGCCTTTGCACAGAAATGTCCAAACAAAGCCATCCTCACCTGCTCCATGCGCGCCCTGCTTTCTGAGATTTTGGCAGAAAATGTGGCAGCACTGTGAGGTGGTTTTGTAGCCTTCAGATTTTACCTTTTTTTTTTTTACCCGGTTTGTGTATTGGAGTAAGGGTGATACTGTGGCGGAGGATGAAGCACCAGATTTGATGAGGAGCGATGAAAGTCCTGTCAGCATGCCAGAGTCAAGTCATGTTTCATTGTGGTGTGACGATGATCTGTTCAGCTTTGGCCTCAGAGGACCTGATGAGCACCTGAAAGAAACCAATGTGAAATAAAAACTACCTGTCATGTATATTATGGTGCATTTTTGGAACATTAGACTCCAAAACTCAACAACTTTAAGTCTGAATGGATCAGATATGGTTGACTTTCTCCATGAACATTTGTAGATGTATCCTATTAAAAAAAAAAAAAGTAATATGATCAGAAAGTTCCTTGAAGGGAGGTTGTTTTGTCCAACAGGTTTACATGATCAGCTGCTTCACACAGGCTTGTAACACTCACACCTGTTGCTACCAAAGGCCTGAGACATATGTTCCACATCGTAAAAAACAACAAGAAAATTAAATGTCATATATCACTAATATTAACAAAATAGAAAAACAAAATAAAAAACTCTGCAATTTATTGTATTTTTCCTGTATTTTTAAAATACACTAAAACATCACTAAATTGAAAAAAAAAAAAAAAAAAAAGGCATAACATTGAAATCCTGTAGATGTAGCTAACTATAAAATTCCCTTTAAAAAATTCTGGAATAAAAGACACATAAAATACATTAGCAAATGAGGCTTACATATATAGATATTTCCTTTCCTATATTTAGCAGATAAATTGATAAATTATGTGTATTTTGTAAAATTAGAGCAATCAGTGACAATTTACAGAAAAATAAGTGGTGATTCTGTAATTTTACACATATTTAGTAAATGAAAGATTTCACAACTATATTTATAGAATTGTCAATCTGTCAAAATATAGTTTTTGCCATTATATATTTCATTAAATCATTATATTTATCAATATATATAATCAGATATGTGTTATTATTATATATTACTGATCTTTTTATTGTTTTGCAAATGTAAATAATATTCATTTAGCATAAAAAAAACCCACATGATCTCTTAAATTAGCAATAAGAAAACTTATTTTAATAATGGAAATTATCTTTAGATGGTTATTTTCTGTTCATTATAGTATTTTTGGTGCCCCAGTGGCCAAAATATTTTTTTTAAAACTTTTTTCCTAAAATCCTGTATATAAGCCTCTTTTACATGGATTCCATAGAACTTGACAATCCCATTATATTCAGTAAATCATAAATATGCACAAAATTGATTAAATTACTGTATTATTTCTTTTAAAATCAAAGTGGAGACGTACAAAAGGCCGGCTACTATCAGCTCACACTTATGATATCTCAGCTTCCTGTTTTAATCAGATGTTGTGTCAGCTCTGTTCTTACTAACAGTTTGCCTTTTTGCTCAATTTTTCTTTATCCTTCACCTCCACACTGTCCCAGAGCGCAGCACAGAACACTGAGACCTACATTAGAGCGTCTTACAGCCGGCCCGTAGCAGCAAACGGCAGGCTGTGGCCCGATATAGCCCCAAAGATCAGATACCGGGGCAGAGGGTTCAGGAGACGCATGCGGGGTCAGGGTGAAGTCGATCATATCTTTCCACTGCGGGTAAATGTGTGCTTGCTCAGCTGCTGGTTTTGGTCTTTAAGTGGCAGACACTGAGGAACAGACTGTGTTCATATCATGGAGGCTACAGTAAAGACCACTGAGGGACATTTCCTGGAAATTATAAACAAATGAAGGACATTTTTGTTTCCCTGGTCTTTGTGCCACATTCATGTATTTCTGCTTCAACCAGCAGGTTTTATTCATGGCTGTTCCCATTCGGTTTTTGTGATGGGCTGAATGTATGAAGAAAAGCTTAAAGAGCGTCATTGGCCTCGTCTTTGCATTGCCATGGAGCATTTGGCCGACTGACAACACAGTCAATGCAGACACTGGCTGTTTCTGCTTTATGGTTTATGAACAAATTTAGAAGTTGTTATTGAGTGAGAGAGTGATTAAGTGAAGTGTTTGGACGTGACTTTTCACAGTAGTTGTTTCTTTTCCATCAGTTTAATATAAATATGCAACCACTGTGCAGCAACAATGTGCTTTTTCATTAAACATTAATCACAATGTGGCAATGTTTTGTCTTTAAATCGCTCAAAGATTTGATTACATTTGATTGACTAAATGTTTCAGCACCAATAAAATTAAAATTTTGTAACAAAATGTTTTCTATCTTTGCACAAGAATGTATTTTGTCAGAATATAAGGCACCTTTTTTATCATAAAAAAGCTTGATAAGTTTGTATCAAATAGCTGTTTTAAATGATTGTTAAACACTGACTAATGCTATGTGTATTAGTTTTGAGGGATTAATGAGAATGAAGGGCCACAAGTTTCTCAAGTTTTCCATAAGATAAGATAACTTTATCGATCCCACAGTGGGGAAAGTTCAACATTACAGCAGCTTCAAGCAGAAAAAAGGTAATATAACCACATCATATACACATTATGTGAAATAGTGTTTTTGTTTTAGTTTTGTATGTGTTACTGACAGATGTCTCCTTAAATGTCTGACATACTTAACTGTTGTGTTAAATAATCCCATGCGGATGTTAACTATTTGGCTTGAAACACAAATGAAAAGTAACTAGCTCTAAGTGAAAAAGTACAGTACCAAATTATCAAATGCATTAATTAATAGGAGTAAGTTTACTCATTGTTTAGACTTAAGAATCTGATCTGATCTGAGCTCTACCAGCTGAAGTGGAAAACGGTCTTGGCAGCTAATCAGGAGGAAACATAAAATCATATTTATGCATTTTCTGCATCACAAACCGCATACACATTGGTTCCCATGGTGATGCATGCAGTTTGTCGACTGTAACTGGACAATGTTGTTCAGTGGGATTACTGACATACAGCTCAACTGGTTTGCAGACTTATCACGCTCCCTCAATTCAATGCTCACGGAAGAGTCTTACGAAAAGAATCAGGAAAAAGGAGGCGCTTATTTGCTTATTACAGACGATTTTAAACTTAAAACTCCAAACAGAACCTCCTCCAGAGCAGGTTAGCTGCAGCATCAGTTACCATGGTGAAATAGCAGGTTAAAAGAGAGCCATCTTTGTGAGACTGAAAACAATAAACTTCACTGAATCATGAAAGTCACTTTATCATACAGAACTCAGGTTTGTGCTCTTGCCTAATAGCTGTTTTGACCCAGAGAGCAGAAATAACCTCTGAGTCCTGCGTCAGGCATGTGGCAGCGCTGGGAGATTTCTCCAGAGGGACGAGTCGATGACGCCCATCATGACATGTTTGCTGCTCATAGCACATAATTACTGGACATAATTTACAAAGATTACAGACAGGGAACACTATTCAGTCTGCATAGCTGTCATATTAATGTGGAGCCACTCTGTGTTTTAATAGGTCATGTGAAACAAATAAAGGCGTCCATAACTCTCCCTGTTAGACTGAGTGTTGGGCACGCAGGTAGCAGGTGTCAGATTAGGATGAGGGTGTTACCTAGCAGTGGTTTGGGTAAACATGCAGTGGATTGAATTCCTGCTCTGTTGACTAATAAATGTTGGAAAGAAGCCTCATGGTGAGACATATGGCTGGTTGGTGTTAAAGACGGAGATACAGCATGGTCTGTACTGCATCCTTAATTGTATTTCAATGAGGTTCAGTTAGTTTGTTTACCTGTTAGCAGTAAACTCAGCTGTTCAAATTGAATCAACAGATTAATGTTAAAATGCTGGAAGTAAATTTAAAAATGGATAATTTAATAATTTATTTTCTGGATTTATTACTCTGCCAAAGAGGTGAAACCTCGGTGGAATTATGTGACAATCGGTGTACATTTGTCTGTCTGTCTGTTAGCAGCATTACTCAAAAAGCGGGCCAACGGATTTGGACGAAACTTTCAGGGAAGGTCAGACATGACACAAGGACCGTCTCATTAGATTTTGGCAGTGATGCAGCTTATAGTCTGGATTGTTAAACATTTTCGTATCATTGCGAGATAGCATCACTGTAACTATGACAACAAGTGATCGCTACATCAGCTGCCTGCTGACGATACATGATTGTGATCCTACTACAAATCAACCAGACTTATCGGGACTTATCCATCCGAAATGATCCAAGGAACAATTCATTAAATGGTGGGGGTGTTTCTAAGTCCCATCAATTCCCACTGCCCGCTACATGTTTAGGTCAGGTGATTTGGTATCCGTACATAACATGCACATGCATAACACACACCTGTGTTCAGCAAAGGTCATTTTGTTTGTGGATACATCTATATTAAATGGACACATTCTATGGTGCCATGATTTCTGCCACAATTTATTTTTTCAAGATTTTAGCCATCGGAAAGAAAGCCTTGACAGAGTACTGCGCTCTCTGAGTGGTTTCCTTTTTGAATTTTGTGATCTAAGAGGGGGCTGCACAGTGGAATAGTGGTTAGCACTTTTGCCTTGCAGCAAGAAGATCCCCGGTTCAAATCCCGGCCTGGGCCTGGGATCTTTCTGCATGGAGTTTGCATGTTCTCCCTGTGCATGCGTGGGTTTTCTCCGGGTACTCCGGCTTCCTCCCACAGTCCAAAAACATGCTGAGGTTAATTGATTAGTCTAAATTGCCCGTAGGTATGAATGAGAGAGTGATTGTTTGTCTGTATATGTAGCCCTGCGACAGACTGGCGACCTGTCCAGGGTGTCCCCTGCCTTTGCCCGAGTCAGCTGAGATAGGCTCCAGCACCCCCCGTGACCCTAATGAGGATAAAGCGGTGTATAGAGAATGGATGGATGGATGATTTAAGAGGTTCAGTTTCAAAGGCCTCAAGACTGCATTATACGTACCTGATAAATGATGTAGACGTTCTCCTCTGCTTAGATATGTCTGTTTCAGTTTCTTATCTGTGAGCCTTGTGCTAGATTATATGAATATGCTCATTTTTTATCTAGTTTTCTTCACATGTCTTCTTGTTATTGCCATTGCATATCTTATTAGGGTTTCTTTAATTGCTTCCACTGTTCTTCATTCTTGGCCTTTCCTCTCAGCCTGGCACCACTTTCTGTCCTATAACCCAATTATGTGATACGTTCTCATGTTTGTTGTGACTCCGGCAGAAAGCCAGACAGCTCAAACACTGACAGGATTCACATAAAGACCAGCTGCATCGACTACGGTTAGTTTGTTTTGAAAGTCAGAAGCGGCAGGGTGGGTAAATTGAATAGTGAATGTGTCTGTGCTGCTCTGAACTCATCATTTTCTGTGACCTCACTGTGGAGAAGTGTTCAGCCCAGTGATACATCAAGTAAGACAAGCATCAGATGTAGTGTTATTTCAGCTATCATGTTTCACAGTTTGCTGCAACAAGGCTGTGATGCTTCAAAAATAACTGTGATCCTGCTTTTATTTCTAGGTTTGTCACCATGGAGGGATTAATGCAGCGGCTGGAGCGAGCAGTGACTCGACTGGAGCAGATGTCCGTCACGATGCAGGCGTCCAGCGGCATGACTAACGGGGACTGTGTCAACGGCATCGATGGAGGCAAGTCTCTGCTTAAAAGATAGCTTGAGTTGAAGCTTTGGGAGATTTTAAAGATTGTTTTAGGTGCAGTGGACAGAGACAGGACACATGATGGGTAAGGAGAGTAGCAAACACAGCTCTGTTCTCGTCGGTCCTGCTCTGTTTTGACCCACTGAGTACTTTTACATAAACAGAATCAAACAAGCAGAGATTTTTCTTTATGTTTCCAGCTCTGTCTCAATGTGTGGAGGCCTTCGACGTGCTGCTGAGGGGTCCGGTGTCCGAATATCTGAACAACAGCCGAGCTATAGGAAGCGAGGTGGAGAAACACGTAAGTCTGAGCAGAAAATTCAGCACAAAAGTCGCCCTATGAGCAGTGAGCCGCTTGCAGACGGACACCTGTTCATGCACCCAGCTGTTGCAGACAGATGTTGTCACAGCTGCTGTTGTGGGGATCTGCAGTTACAGTATAGCAGGTTTTTGTCTGTGTCCATTTTTGCCAAAGAAACTATTAATCATGCTTTCAGGGGAACAAAATTTGCCTCTTTATCCCATAAATATAAAGCAGAATTGTGTCACTTTCACCTCCGTAAAATCCATTTGACAGTCAAAACGCTGCCCCTGATTTAGAGAAATCATGATGCAGAACATTTTAAGTTCTAAATTCATAGTCATTTTGCCAGTTAGCTTAGCTTAGCACACAAATTATCCAAAGGTAACAAAATCCGCCTACCACACCTTTAACCCTCTTGTTGTCCTCACTTACGGGCACCAAAAAATATTGTTCCTTTCTCTGCAAAAAATCCAAAAATTCAGCAAAAAAAAAAAATCCCCAAATTTATAAAGATTTGCAAAATCTTCAGGAAGAAAATCCCAAAAATTCCTTAAAAGTTTCCCTTAAAAGTTTTATTTTAAAAGAAATCCCCAAATTTGGCAAGAAATAAAAATTTTAAAAATTTTAAAAATAAAAAATTGTAAATATTTTCAATAAATGAATAAAAATCTTCCAAAAAAATCCTACAAACATCTAAAGTGATTCTGTATTTATCAGTAAAACTTCTAATACATTCTTTGAGAACATTCAGAAAAAATGTGCCAAAATCCAGCGATTTTCGCTGGAAAAATGTTGACGATGTGGAATTTTTCACTGGCAAAATATGTATTTTTTCCCACATTTTCAAACTTTAAAATGGGTCAGTTTTGACCCGCAGGATGACACAAGGGTTAAAGCTCACTAATTAGCAGCTTTTTTATTCAAACCATACAATTCCAACTACATATTTACTGTGCAGACATGAGACTGACACCGTTCTTCTCATGTAACTCTAGTCTGACAACCCCTAAATGAACATCCACCAATTCTACGTCTGATTTCGGTAATGACCCACTATTGGACACATCGGAGCCAGTGTTAATTTTCTTCCTCTGCCAGCCTTTATCTCAAATTTATAAACAAACCGGATTGTCCTCCTCTAGATTCCACTGAGATAAACTCGGTTGTGGAAAACTGAAGGATAGTAATGAGTGTATGGGAGGTCCGTGGTCCCAAAACAGCCAAGCAGTGTGTGCATGTGTGTTTTTGATAGCAAAGGTTTCCTGTCCTCCACAAAGCCAAGGATGGGAGTATGATTGAACTTTAACCTGCCATTCATTTATCAAACTGCTAGCGGAGCACCTTTTCCTATTTGGTAATGGCCCGTACTCCCACTAGGACTGCGAGAGGGTTTAATGGCGAGCCAGTTGGCAATAATAGCCGTGTTTTGTCCTTGGAAAGCATCCAGAACAACAGCGAGAGAGCTGCAAAACAGAGGAGTAAATCCAGCCAGAGAGAAACTTCCTTGAAAGAAGCACAATGCTTGTGTTTCTTCTGCACCTTGAAAGACGATTTCTATCTCTGTGTCCCATCACTGAGCTGAGTGGAGGAGGGGAGTGTGTGAGCGAGCGAGAGCCAGAGGTGGTTTCTTTAGGTTTGTAGAGCTCCTTTTATGGACAAAGGCTCCGTGGTGGTTCCCTCGGCCTGAACTCGAGGTCTGAGACACTCACAGGACACGGCTGGCTGGGACCAACCCAAACTCTGTGTGTTTGTGAGCGCCGGACAGATTCACTGCATGGATTTTAGTAGCTAAGAGAACCTGATAAACAGTCTGTGAGAAATTCAAATCGTGTTTTTGTCAGCAGCAACAACATTACATGACAAGAGATCTGTCATAACCTGTGTGACTTTGCTCTTTGTTGATGACAGGCAGAGATGGTGAACAACGCGCTGCAGACTCAGAAAACTTTCCTCAAGATGGCTTCAACGCACCAGGAGCCTGCACAGGTACAACAGCAGACAGTTACCATGGAAACCCACTGATGATGCAACAGCTGAGGGTGCACTTATAATAATAGAGTTGTTATGCTAAAGCAGGGGTGTCAAACATGCGACCCACGGGCCAAAACCGGCCCTCTAAGTGTAAAAACCACAGAGAAGACATTAACTGTAAATTGTAAATTTGTAGAACTAGAAATTTTAAGTAAATTCTAGACCATGACAAGTTGTTGCATTTTTGTTTTGTGTTTCTTTTTTGTCTCGCTTGCATCGTTTTTCTATATTTTTTGTCGCTTCGTTTCTCGCTTTTGTCATTTTGTGTCTCATTTTTGTCATATTTTGTCTTCTTTTTGTTTTTTTTGTCATTCTGATCATAAATCATTCTTCTTTCTTCATTTTGTGCCTCATTTTTGCAATATTTTGTTATGATTTTGTCTTTTTCGTCTGACATTTGTTGCTTGTCTGTCGCTTTTGTTGTTTTTTTTTCTAATTTTTGTCATTTTGTGTTTCTTTTTGTCTCTATTTTTTTTGTCACTTTGTTTGTCACTTATCAAATTGGGCTGAATGTGGCTCCTGAACAAAAATGAGTTTGTCACCCTTGCGCTAAAGGTTTAATTGGTTGCCAGTAACATTATCAGAAAAATACCCAAATGATACATCAACCCCACTGTGAACTCTAAAACCTGCTGAGAATTTGAAAAGCCAGAATAACATAATTTGTCATATAAACAACTGTAAAAGAAAAAATAGTTTGGATTTTTGACTTTCCAAGGGCTGATGTACTACTCAGATGTACGTTCAGTTAGGAAAAGTATCGAAATCTGAGCTCAAAACTGTTATATTTTCCCAATATTACTATTTTCTACATGTGTCTTTTATAAATTATGCAAAATAAATTGTCTCAGTGCAACAGGGAAGTCATTAGTGAGTCAGCCACAACCAACATACAACAACTTTTTCTGGGGCACTTTCAAGATTGTATACGTTGAGTCCAGGTTTTTTTCAACTTTGGCTTTTTCTTACTTGTGATTTGTGGCATTAAAACTGTGCAATGCTGCACAGAAGGGCATTTCTCTTCTACTTCTAGCCATGCTTGTCCTGTTTCCTCAGTGGTGCAGGAGTATAGATGGAAGCAAAAGTGTGGCAGAAGCAAATAAAACACTAGAAGCTGCCTGGAGCTCAGTAGGTTAAATAAAACTAAACAGTACGTTCCATCTTAGTTGTCAGCTGCTTATATTTACACAACTATACAGTCTAGTCAAACTAAACTTTGTAAAGTCAAGACATCTGCTTCCCTGCAGGCAACAATAACACATATTTAATGGTTTACTCTCAGTTACAGAAATGAGGTTTACTGGCCACCGTGTTTGTAACAATCAGGTGATGTGGCTCATTGTCACACCGCTGTTATTGTTGTCTACACTTTGTTTTTATTAACTGCCTTACAATTAAGGCTAACGTTACCGTGGGACTCGATGCTGTCCTTGCAAAAGTTTCAACTAACAGCTCAAATTCTGCAGTAAACTAAACTACAGAGCAGTTCTCACAACATCCAAACACAAATCGGATCAAGTGCTTCACATTAACCAGCAGCCCAGCAGAGACGTAAACTGTGTGTGTGTGTGTGTGTGTGTGTGCGGGTGTGTGTGTGTCGGCCTCCCCTCCTGTGTTCCCCAGCAGGCCGGCCTGTTCACAGAGGGATTACTCTGCTCTTTGAGCAAGAAAACGCTAATACAACACATTCCCAACATGTTCACGTATAGAGAAGAGGGGGCTGGGAAAGAAAGCTGTGTGAGAGAGAGAGAGAGAATCGATATGATATCATCACATTGGCCTTCTGTTTGTGCTGTGTGTGTGTGTGTGTGTGCGTGTGAGCCCACCAGGAAGTGATTACTCCCCTGTCTGTCAGGTCATTGGTTATGAGGCGGTGAAAAGAGCATTCAGTGATCGGCAGAAATGCAAACAAGGAAGGAGTGTGGCTTTCACAGAGAGAGAGGGTCTGACCCAGGAGAGGGGCGGGGAGGAGATCAAACTCGGCATCACTGGCTAAATCCAAAACAAAACACGGAAAATAGGAAAGAAAAGGTTCGTGAACTGCCTTTGACTCCTTCCAAACTGGGGCCAAAGTCATAACCAACAATGCTGCCAAGAGAATAGTTCTCCCCACACCCAACCTGTCAGAGCTCAGCTGGAAGACCATCACCAGCAGTGGAAATGCAAAAGCACACACTCATTCAGCAATGCACTAACATCTGGGTGCAGGGGCAGGACTTTGGGGTGCAGAAGGGCAACAACGTTGTACACGCAGCCAAAACAAATGACCCACATGTGAACTGCATGTTTTATGTTTTGCATTGTATTCGAGTGTGTTAAACTTTATGTATTCCTGTCATTTTTGTGAGATGATGTGTCGAGGTGGGATGTGCAGATGGCCGCCCTTCCGCGCTCTGGTTTTGTTGGAGTTTTTTGTTTTTGTTTCTAGTCCATCCAATAAAAGGGAAGGTTTTTTTGTCCCTTCCCACTGTTGCAAAGTTCTTTCTGATGGGAATCCAAAGGAAACTTTAACATTTGTAAGTTCTTCATTTGGATTGATGACATACAGTGGAGGAAAAAGTTTTCTTACACCCCATACATTTGCATGTATATTGCATTAAGAATCACTCTTAAGTCTTGGAGTGTTACGGCGGGTACTGGACGCTCAGATGCAGGAAATGAACGAGTAGGCAGGTTTGCAACAAGAACAAATTTCAGCTTTATTCTGTTTGAACCAGCCTGTCCTCAAACAAAAAACGACCACATAGGTCGTCTGTACATGCCCGTATTACGACCCAGTGTTACGTTTTGACGTATGCGACCTCTAGCAGTTGAGTAAATATCGACACTCTGGAGTCGCAGGTGAAACGTCACCATGAACAAACTTTTATCTAACACTATCCCTGTCCCTATCCCTAACCCTAACCCAAACATAACCCTAAACCCGTGTTGGGAAAGTGAGAAAAAAGCCGTTTTGCGACGGAAAAGCCGTTTCGGGAATTAAATCCCGTAATGTGTTCTTTTTCCCCGTAGGGGCGCAAACGTAAATACGCTCTCACGGGTCGTATTCCGGTGCACGGTGCATACGACCGATGCAGTCGTATGAATTTGAGGACTTGTTGGTTTGAACCTGTGAAACATGATACTTCCCTGGACTATAGGGCAAAAACATCTCACTGTTCAACTTGGTACAACTTAAGAACAACAAAAACCTTAAGACAGTGTGAGACAGACCACAGCTATTCACAGCTACTATTTCTAATAGTAAACATTCAGGTTCAGTAAGAAAATTGCAATTTATTACCTCGATCTTGTTACACTTTCATGTCAGATATGATGAAAGGAACAGGAAAGACTCCCTTGTTTAATGTGTGTTGACCCTATAGGACAACATGTTTTAAATTTAGCTGAGCACCAGACGTTGGTTGATGTGAGACGTCGTCCAGCTTTGTTTGACTTTTTGGCCACTTTTGCACGAGTCCTACTGGTACGGTCAAATAGACCAGTTCAGCTTATCAGCTCAGGCTGCTGTAGCTGGAAAAGGTCGGAACATCAGCGCACTATAGATAGTCAACATGACCTAAAAACCTTACGATGCGCACACACACACGCACACGCACACACACACACACACACACACACACACACACACAAACCACCACTAGAAAGCCCTCTCTCAAAAACACACAAACACACACGACCTCCCTCATTCACATCTATATCTGTAGTCCTGAATATAGATGTAGAAAAGTGTGTGTGACTTCCTCTCTCTCTCTCTCTCTCTCACACACACACACACACTCTCTCACACACACACCCGTCTCACAAACTTCTGGTCTTTCTCCTGAGCGCTGCCTTGTTGTGCTGCCTGACTTTTTATGGGCATGTTCTATATTTGAGCCTGTTGTCAGTGTGTGTGAGTTAGACGGAGTGTTAGACAAAGAGCCAGAGAAAGTGGGCGTCTCTCTCTCATCTGACCTCTTGCTGGCCTGTTAACTCAGTGTGTGTGTTGCTGGTTGTGGTAGTTCACACACACACACACACACACACATGGTGGATTTCCACAGCGTTAGAAACCCTCCTCCAGCTGTTATCTCACCGTCGTCCTTCATTCTCCACCTTTGCTTGTATAGGAAGTCGAGGCCCATGCTGTTAAAACACACTGAGCTCCGTCCATCAAATGATTTGAGCTTTTTGATCTTTCTCGCTGCCTCATTCTCTCTCTGTCTGTATTCACAACTCACAGAGCTCACATCTCTGCCTCATTTCGTGCCGGTATATTTAAACGTTTGTGAAATTCCCAAGATACATTTTTAAAATATTAAGTTTATTTTTTAAATCTTAGTTTCAGGAATACTTTTTATGAAATTCCCAAAATAAACTTGAGTTATACTTAAAAATGTGGATGTCTAATGTAAAGCAACAAAAAATAATTAAATAAAAAAAACATGGAACTATGAATAAAGATAAAATTTATACATAATTAATGACTGTATTTTACATTTATAAAATATGAAGTTTACTTTTAAATCCTAGTTTCACAAAGATTTTTGTGAAATTCCCCAAATAAGCTTGTGAGTTATACTTATAAACATGGATGTCTAATGTAAACCAACAAAAATTAATTTAAAAAACATAAAACTATGAATAAAGATTAAACATTTTTACATATTTAAAGACACTAATTTTTTCTTTCTTTCTTTCTTTCTTTTTTTTTTTTTACATTTTTTAAAATATTAAGTTAATTTTTAAAATAAATAATCCATAAATTTTCAGAAGCTAAAAATATTTAATTTAAGTTTAATACTGCAAATAAATGTCTAAAATCAGATTGTTACATAATTTTTTGTTATTATTCTTATTAGTGATTTAATTCTTTTTGCATATAAATAAAAAACACATGAGCTCATGTATAATTAAGGCTAGAAAATGTGTTTTCATTCTGTTGAATTATTGTATCATTATTAGTTTTTTATTGTTTTGTTTTATAATGTAGCATGAAACATAAGAACTGTAAAAAAAAATCAATTTGTGCTGGTTTTTGTTTTAATTGGAAGACACTTGAAATGTTCACTTTCATGGCTTCAGGTTTGATCATTGTTTATTTCTAGTTTTGCTTTTTGGTGATTTAATTCTTGAGGTGGTCAGAGCCTCATGAACCTTCTCATAGCTGCTCTCCTTAATACTAGGATATATGTAAGAGCAGCTTAGATTTATCTTTCCTCATCAATGTAGCTGCTTCATTTCCAGAAGTGTTTGTTGTTTCTGAGCTGGCAAACAGCTGAAATGAGAAAAGTGACTCCTGACTCCTTTTGGAGTTGAACCTAATGCAGAAATTTGCCAAACAGTTTAGTGTACATGTGGGGATTTGGCTCCTGTTTCCTTTTCTAACACAGTAAATCCTCTGTGTACCTGCCAGTCTTTCTCTCTCATGTTAAGTGTTTCTCCTCGGTGAGCCGAATGATTGAATGAGGGGAAGTCCACAATCTGACAGAGTCTCTGACTCACAGAATACAAGTCATACTTTCACTCTGAGCAGCGATGACGGCGCTGTTGTTCTGCAGTCTAAAAGGAGCCCAACAGCTCAAACTAACACATATTCGCACACGCTCTGAAAGTGGCCGTTCTTTTACCTTTTAAATCCATCCTTCATTGCCCATTAACAGAGTGAAATGATTAAGGGCATGCAGCTTAATAGAGAAAATACAGATAGAAGCTGCAAATTTCATCCCCAAATGTAGCTTGTTACCTTAAATCCTTTGTGCTTTCCTGCTCTGCAAACAGTGCTGCCTGCTGCAGCATGGTGTCTGTTTGGGAAAGGAGAGATATAATGCTTCAAAGACAGATATCATGTGGACTTAGTGGGAATAAAAGCAGCTGGTGGAGCAGAGAAAGGGGCTTCTATGTCAGCTTATTGGGATCATGTGCGTCTGATTGGAGGAAGAATTTGTTGGAGAAAATAAAAGTCTACTCCTGTTTTTATAGCTGCTTTGCACGCAGGCGTTAAATTACTGAAGATGATATAAGGAATGTTTTTATATCAAGCATCCCCCCACCATCACATCTGTGAATCCTGTATAGTAGTGAGATGGAGCCAAGTGCTTCTAGTCTTTTCATTCCACTTTCTACTTCTACTTTCCACTATCTCAGAGGAAAATATTTTACTTTTTACCTCCCGATATTTATCTGACAGCTTTAGCTGTGCTACAAATGAAGATTTTTGCACAAAAAACACAATTTAAACTGGTTAAATATTGTCTTTTGTTATAAATTAACAACAGTTTATGCAAGTACAGCTGAAAAACTCGTCTGATTAATGAATTAATGGAGCGAAAATTGTTTCTGATGGTAGTTATAACGGCATTTCTCACTATTTTCAGAATTTTTACAAACGATAAATTGATAAATCAAGAATTAAACATATTATGAATTTCAATTAGTTGCATTTGGATACAAAATAGTTCAAACTATAACAGTAAGATCATGTGATTATATATTAATCCTCTTATTATTATATATTAATGTAATGATATACAAATAAATAACTTTTAGAGTGCAATTTTCATTACTTTGATGACTTTTATTATTATAAGTGCGTTTTTTAGATAATGCTTTTTGTTGCTTATGTAAAGTTTCCTTTTTGTAACAGAGTACTTTAACAGAGTGGTATTAGTACTTTTACTTCAGTAATGAATGTAAATATTTCCTCCACCACTAACATAAACTGTGCACTGTATAACCAGTGATGTATTAGGTGTGTGTCATTTGCAAAACCAGCCACATTAGCTTATCTTATCTGCTTCAATAACAGACCGGTGCTCTGCTGTCTGCTCATCTGCTTCTCTTCTGAATAAAGAAACTTTTATGTCACAGCTCATTAACAGCAGATCCTTCACATTACATTTACCTCTCTGCAGATCAACACAACAAAGCCGTAGCGACAACTCGCTGCGTTCCTGGATCTATGCGAGCGCAGGCACGTGTGATTGGTAAACTGTAAACAGTGGAAGAGCGGGACGCCTTACAAGGCTAGAGGGATCTCCCCATGAACTGAGGAATGTCTGAAGGAACGGAGCGGTGGGGAGGGGAGCTGGGAGACGAGCTATACTGTAGCTGAGATCTGGAAGTTCCAATGGAAAAAGGCTCTGGCGTAATAAAATTAGATTCTGTCCTGCGGCCCAGTTTAGGAATTACTGGATGCCACTGGGAGCAGGACGGGTGCTGGTGGGCAGGGAGACGGGGCTCAGGTTGTAAAATCAACAGTGTGTGAAACATGTTTAACAGAAATCTGCATGTAAACCAAAGGTCTTAGTGAGGTTTTCTAGTTAACGAGGTCGCACATCCTGCAGGTCAAAATTGACCCATTTTAAAGTTTGAAAATGTGGAAAAAAAACTTATATTTTCACAGTGAAACTTCTGATGTCCACATTTTCAACATTTTTGGGAAACCTTTGAACATTTTTGGGTGGGAAAAAAAGAAATGTTAAAAATGTTTCTTAATAACATTCGTAAAAAATCATTTTATTTAAGAACATTCACAAAAAAATCTTTTTTGTGAATGTTCTTAAATAAAATATTACAAGTTTTACTGACATATGTAAGATATTTTTAGGATTTTTTGGAAGATTTTTACGATTTTTTAAAAAATATTTACAAGAATTTTCTTGCCAAATTTGGGTGTTTTTCTTAAAAGAAAACATTTAGGGAATTTTTTTAAGGGAAAATGAATTCACAATGAATTCACAATTCACAAAAAATCAACCAAAATCCAGCAAATTTTTAAGATATTTTTATTTTAGGATTATTTTTGGAAGATTTTTAACAATTTTCTTGCCAAATTTGGGGGATTTTTTAAAAAATAATACTTTGAAGGGAAACTTTTAAGGAATTATTGGAATTTTCTCCCTGAAGGTTTTGCAAATTTTCAGAAATTTGGGGAATTTTATTGCTGGATTTTTTTTTTTTTTTTTTTTTTTTGATCTCAATCTGACACCTGCCCTCCTGATATCCCATCTCTCCTCCACCGAACTTTTTCCTGCTGTTTCTGCAGAATGAGCTCCAAGACCTGCTGAAGCCCATTTCGGATCACATCCAGGAGGTCCAGAGCTTCAGAGAACGAAACCGCGGCAGCAGCCTCTTCAACCACCTGTCAGCTGTCAGCGAGAGCATCCCCGCTCTGGGCTGGGTGGCCGTGGTAAGGAAGAATGAAACACAGAGGAGATGAGATGCTTAGTTAGAAAATACAGGTTATAGGAGCATAAGAAAGCACATGTGCACATAATCAGAAGTGGCCTCAGTGTGTTAAATATGCCTTTAACCCTCGTGTTGTCCTGCGGGTCAAATTGATCTGTTTTAAAGTTTGAAAACGAGGGAAAAAAATATATATTTTCACAGTGAAACTTCTGATGTCCACATTTTCAACATTTTTGGGAAGTCTTTGAACATTTTTTGGTAAAAAAACGAAACGTTAAAAATGTTTCTTAAGAACAATCACAAAAAAATCAACCAAAATCCAGCGAAATTCGCTGGATTTTGGTTGATTTTTTTGTGAATGTTCTTTAAGAAAATATTAGAACTTTTTAGTGATATATATTGTAATCACATTTTTTTTTTTGTAAGATTTTTACTCATTGTTTGAAAATATTTTCAAGAATTTTCTTGCCACATTTGGGTGATTTTAATTTTTTTTAAATAAAACTTTTAAGGGAAACTTTTAAGGAATTATTGGGATTTTTTCCTGAAGGTTTTGCAAATTTTCTGAAATTTGGGGATTTTCTTTTGCTGAATTTGGGATTTTTTTTCAGACAAGGAAACAATATTTTTGGTGACCATAAATGAGGACAACGGGAGGGTTAATATTGAAATGAATCGAAAAACAAGTTAAAAGTTGGATAAACACAAAAAGTGCACCAGAAACCCTTAAAGAAAACTTAAACGGAGCTTCAAATCAAAATGCATAAACAACCCAGCATAGTCAGATACTGCATGCATAAATAAACTCCTTTTTCTATCTCCAGCATGCAGTTTTCTGTTTCCCATCAGCACAAAATCTCTTCTTCTGAGTTTCTCCTGAATGTCATTTAGATTAAGATCAAAGCTCCTTCTCTTCAGTAATTGAATAAAATCTTTGAAGCTGGTTCTGGTCTGTGTATGTTGCTGTCAGGAGTTCATTTTTTCCCCACTTATTAAGCATGTTGGACCTTCAAGATGTCACTGCGAACGTATCTGTTTTTTACTCTCAGAAGAGGACTAATCTGCAGTCAGACAGGGAGTTTAAACAACTAAAAAGTGTCTCTAGTGAAAGTGCATCTCTCTCTATGACAGAGTCAGAAACCAGGGCCCTATGTGAAGGAGATGAACGACGCCGCCACCTTCTACACCAACAGAGTGCTGAAGGACTACAAGGAAACGTAAATATGTCTCATTCATTCTTCACAATATAATAAGTGAACAGGTTTAAGGCAAAGAGGAGGGGAATGTTATGCAGCTAAAGTCTGACTGGCATCAAGCTGAGGATGTTGCAATTTCAGTGTTTAATACAGATTACTGAGAGCAAGTAAACTAAATTATGTCCAAATTTCAACATGGTTTAAATTGAAATGTCTTTTTCTGTTAAAAAAAATAGACATAAAAATACATGTTTACTGAGTTAAATGAAAAAAAATATGCCATTGTCATGTCTGTATGGTAAAAATTAAGTCTCAGCTCGCAGCCAGTTAGCTTAGCTTGGTTCCAAGACTGGAAACAAAAGAAAAGCAGCTGGACAGGCTTCATTCAAAGCTCACAAAATGTGTGTGAACAAAAAACGAGGTGTGAGAATGACACGTAGGGGTTTTATAGGGGGTCGTGTGATGAACTATTTCTTGAAATAGCAAATGACATCATCAGCACTTTGCCGATTACAACACTGCTGACTTTTTAAAACTAAAAGATGAGGCCAGGAAGAGACCTTTTTAACCACATCAGGCATATTTACAGGCATTGCCTTACTTTTGGCATTTGGCATCATCTAAACAGCTTAAAGGGTCATCGTTGAACATGTACAGTCAGATGTAACTGGAAGGTAGAACTGTGTGTCATCAGCATATTAGTGACAGGATATATCATGGATCAGTGTATAATTGAGGGACTTTTGAAGTCCATGAGATATATCTTGCATACATTTTTATTGAAAGTAATAATACTAATGTTTTTGTGTTCATTGTGGTCGTGTCTTAACAAATTCCATAATTGTTTATTATGGAAACAATCACTTATTAATAAAAAATGACTGGATGTGACTACAGTGTCACCTAAATGACCATCCGAATTAAAGAACAACCACCTTCTAATTAAGTAAACGATATTAAAACGAGCTTATTCTTTTAAGTTGAGATAATCATGACAGATATTTCTTTTTTGGCAATATATCAAATTTTATATGGAAAATAACTAACATTCAAAGAGAAAGTCAATGCGAATATTTCCCAAAATGTCAAACTAGCCCTTCATCACCTTTTCATCACCAAGTTTACTGCAAAATGTTGCATCTGCTCTAATTTCATAGATGTCCAAGCTGCTTAGCTCTGATCATCTGCTTCAATCCCTAACATTTAACCTCCCTGCTGCTCTCTGACCATCATATCTTTGTGCCTCCCTCCCTCACCCCTTCCCTCCCTCAGCGACAGACGTCATGTGGACTGGGTTCGCTCCTACCTGTCCATCTGGACTGACCTGCAGTCCTTTATCAAGCAGCATCACACAACAGGACTGGTGTGGAGCAAGAGTGTGAGTACGCAAACATGACAAACGACTGTTTTTTGAATTAAACCGACTGAATTTCCACCCACCACCCTCTCATACATGCGCTTGAAAACAACAAATCACTCCTCTAGCGGCCGGTTTGTTATCTTAGCTGTGTTTTCACTTACTTGCCGTTCGCAGGCCTCGATATTTTTATATCAGCTCGAATTCACTTCTACTTTTTTGCTTCCATTTTTAGTTATGGAGCAGCCCGTTACATAAACCACTGCAGAGAGCATGAATGAATGAATGAGCTTCTCCTCGGCGGCTGCACACCGCAGTTCTCTACAGAGCTCGCAAACCCTTCGTCACTCCCACACACTTCTGTTTATGGATGTCTGCTCAGGGACTCCTCCTCAGCTCTCAACCCTCAGAAGATCCCTGAGATTAAGACGGCTCGAAAACCAAAGCCTTTAACCGACACTTGACTTATCTCTCGTCAGCTGGAGGGGGTTGCTTGTCTCTGTTTGCTCAGAGAGAAGATTCTACTCACACAAACACACTTTGTTTCTTAAACGAATTGTCAATCACACGTCTGTAGCCAGGAGGTGGTTAAATTAGCTTAGCTTAGCATAAAGACTGTAAATAAATGGAAACAGTTAGCCTGCCTTTGTGTGGAGGCAACAACATCCAACTAGAAGTTCAGCTTGTATCATCCCATAAACCACCATTTTACACTAAAGTTTTTGCATGGATTGAAGAGCTGAGATAAACTGTGTTCATCGCTGAGCTTTCGAGGTGCTATTAGGAGGATTTTGTTACCTTTGGACACAGCCAGAGCAGCTGCTTCCTCCTGTTTCCAGCCTTTATTCCAAGGGAAGATAACTGTCGCCTGACATGAGACCGCTATCAATCTCTCAACTATTCTCGGCACGAAAGCTGATAAGCACACGTAGCAAAAGGTTGAACTTTTCCTTTAATGTGACATGATCAGTTGAAAACCTAACTGATGCTCAACAACTGTGCCCACATGTGTGTGTTTTTTTGCATGCAGAAACTGGAGATCCTGCAGTGGCTGTGTGTGTCAGCTGTTGCCCCTGCTGTTAGCCGACAGAGCTGATGTGTGTGTGTGTGTGTGTGTGTGTGTGTGTGTGTGTGTGTGTGTGTGTGTGTGTGTGTGTGTGTGTGTGTGTGTGTGTGTGTGTGTGTGTGTGTGTGTGCGTACAAGGACGGGAGTGTGTTGTGCTAACAGGTGGTCCTCAGGGTTTACTTGAATGGAGGTTTTCTTTACAGAAGGACCCCCGACAAAGGGCCTGTGTACACAAGCAGCCTGCGCTGTAACTTAAACTGCAGGGCTGGTCCTTCTTCATCCGTCATCTGCTGCTCAGATATGGCTTCAGCGACAAGCTTATAGCTACTCTGGAATGTACAGGCTGACATATGGACGCATGTGTACGCACACAGACACACTAACAGTCAGCTTAGCTCCTTCAGAACAGGCTTAGGGCAAAAAGAAAAGTTAAAAGTTCATGAAGTGTGTGTAAAATGAAAAACAAGGGAGGAAATAGCACCCGTCAATCAGGATTATTCTAATAAATGTCACACTTTGAACAGTTTGACTCTGTGAGCTGCCAAGTATTTGGTCAAACAAGTATATTCTGAATGAGAGAATGGAAAGAAACAGTGTCACATACATTGCTATTAAATATAAAATATCTAAAATGGCAGTCACAGGTGAAGCCTTCAGAATGGTCAAAGAAAATCAACAATTTAATAACTTTTTTTGCTTGAAAAATGACAAATAATTGATTTGATTACCAAAATTGTTGCGTTTTACTTTCCTTTCTGTCAAATAACTCATTAATTGCTTTAACTGCAGTCTGAAACAGTCAGAAATGTCTGATTTCCACTCTTTTAAAAACATTTACAGTGAAATTATTTCCAATTGGCTAAAGGCGAGCCTCAAAATTTACACAACGAGCCGAGTTTTTTCTCCTTCTTAATGTTTGTGTACAAATGCTCAAACCCACAAGACGTGAACACAAAGAGGTAGTCAGACAGTTTTACAGCCATGTATAAACACACACACACACTCACACGCTGGTTCTAATCCAGTGGTATGCGCTGAGCTGTTTAGTGTAACAGGTCCGCATTGTTCAGCGGCGATACGCACAACACATGTGGCTCGTGTCAAAGGTTAAGTCTCAGCATTTAAATGCACATTAAGTAACAGTTCAGCCCTCTGAACTTCTGCAGTAAGTGTGTCTCTGGCAGCTGTGCAAAGGCTTCAGAAATCAAGCATGCATGTCTGTTCACTTTAATTTACTGTATGCAGCTCAGAAATTAAACCGAAGCTGGTAATTATTAAAAAAAACATCAAGCTTCTTTGCAGGACCTCATCAACTTCATTACAAACTACCAAACATTGTTCAAACACCCAGAACTGTATTTTAAATTCTAAGAGAGGAGCCAGAGTTTCCAAAGAGAACAATGGGGAGTTTTATGTATAAATGATTCACAAAACGTGTGGATTGTTACTATTTGACAAAATGGTGCAGTCATAAAACCTGTGGAATTCCAAGATAACACCGAATACACAGTCAAGCCCAAAAATTTTGACTTAAAGTTACTTTTATTCAACCAGCAGGTTTGTTTTTCATTAGAAATGACACAAGTGTTTCCTAAAAGATAATAAGATGATGTACAAGAGGCATCATTGTGGATAAAATGATTTCTCAGCTTTTATTTACTTTTAAAAGTAACTTTAAGTCAAAATGTGCTAGGGGTATGAATAATTTCGGGCTTCACTGTATGTGTGTAACACTTTGGTCAATGTTTGTGTAATGCTTCTGTCACTGAAAGAGGAATTGCTCTTTTAAGATGTATTATATGTTGAATTTGTTGCACAAAGTTACTTTTTTAATGTTGAATACATTTTTTTCCTTTTATGGTTATTGTCCATATATTATGGTGGTTTTTCCAACCTTGGATTTACAGCAATTCAAAGTTTTAGTATTTCTTGACCCTAAAAATAACTACTGTTTCTGTATCTATATGCATTTGAGGTCCGACCACACTCCCATAAAGTACATCATAATTGTCACAAAGCTGTAAGATATTTCTTGTTCCATACTCCCCCTGCTGGAAATATTTACCACTACACCTGTCATCCACTGAACTGCAGTCTTATCCCTCATCATAACCTCATGATGAAGCTCATGCTGCTCTCTAGATTGAGGTTTCCTTCATCTTCCAGGGCCCGATTGCTCCTGCCTCTCTCTTTGACTCCCCCCCGACCCCCAGCGCTCCCGGTCCACCGCCTCCCCCTCCTCCCCCCGGACCTCCTCCGGTCTTCACTGATGACGAGTCCAAGCCTCAGGCGGACGGTGCAGCAGCTCAGCACTCTGCGCTGTTCGCCCAGCTCAACCAGGGCATGGACATCACTAAAGGTGGGTCCACGGTGGGGCCTGGGAGCAACGACAAAGAGCAGATCAGTCCTGTTTGAATTCATTTGTTGAATGCTCAGGTAGCTCAGGTAAGACACCTTCTAACATCCTTGATCTGGCTTTCCATCTGTAGGTCTGAAGCATGTCTCGGATGACCAGAAGACCCACAAAAACCCCAATATTCGCTCTCAGACGGGGGTGGCAACTAATAAAAGCAAAAAAGCCGGACCTGGGAACTCACCTAGACTGGCGGCCCAGAAGAAACCCCCCTGCTGGAGCTGGAGGGGAAGAAATGGAGAGTGGTATGTGAAATGTTCGGTGCTTCTCTCACAGACCATTTGTCTTGCCTCTGTAATTAACTTAAACCTACAATCAAGTTGTCTAAACACGCTGAAGTAGCACTCATTCTTATTATAAATGCATTTGATGCCATCAGCCATCATAACACCTCGGCCAAGGGCAGTAACTCAACTCAACTTTGCTATAAAAAATAGTCTTGCCCCACCAGGACCCATACACTGCACCCCTCCTATATGCTGATTATCAGTTCTATGAATACACTGTGCTCTTTTCGACTTTTGTAATACTCTGTTGTATTGCAAATACCAGCAATTTGTGTCTAAGGTTATTGTTTCAATGTGTTACCTCATTCTTGCAGGAAAACTTTGAGCAGAAACATGACCTGGTGATCGACGACACGGAGCTCAAACAGGTGGTGTACGTCTTCAGCTGCAACAACTCCACCGTGCAGGTTAAAGGCAAAATGAACTCCATCATCATAGGTGAGCTGAAGTCACTGGATTTGGGGATGAAATTCATAATTACTGATCGTAATTTTCCTCATCCTGATTTTTTTTCACTCTTGGCAGACAACTGTCAGAAGCTGGGCCTGGTTTTTGAGAATGTCGTTGGGATTGTGGAGATCATCAACTCCAAAGCTGTTCAGTTACAGGTGAGCAAGTATTTACAAAAATAACTGGCTTTAAAATCCACACATGTAAGATTGTAGATTATAGTGATTCTACAGAAACCCTTTCTCCCTTTTTAATACTGCCAGTGTTCACCGTGTAGCCAAATCATCAAACGTTTTGATCAGTAGGCCTATATATAATTGTGGGACTTTTTGTAACATAGTTGACATTTTTGCTGTTTTCCGGCCTAAAATCAACATGGCCGCCTATGACCAAACACCACATGGCATTTTTTGAGAAAGATTCCTCTAAATATTATATATACGATTGAGTAAAATTGAAATTGAAAGTTATTTATAAAGATATTGCAGTAAACCTGTTGACTCACGCACTACTTTATATTAAATAACTCAGAAAGCCTCGGAGTCTTTCAGTCTTTTCTTCAGGAGGAAATGACATCATGTGGAGCAGGTCATGCGATCTGGAATTAACACACTTCCTTGAGAGGTGGTTTTGCAATGGGTAACTTAGTTGAAAGTGATTTCTTGGACACAGATACAATTTGTCATTTTCCAATTTGATATATTGGCAAAAAAGAAATATCTGTCATGATTATCTCAACTTAAAAAGAACACAATCAAAACTGTCTTTGAAAAAGCTCATTTTATTATTGTTTATCTAATTAGAAGGTGGTTGTTATTAAATTTTGACGGTTATTTAGTCGGCATTTTAGAGATATCTAGTCATTTTTTATTAATAAGTGATTGCTTCCATAATAAATAATTCTGGAGTTTGTAAAGACATGATCATAATGAACATAAAAAAAATGTTGCATAAAAACTTATGCAAGATATAGCCCATGGACTATAAAAGTCCCTCAATTATATATTGACCCTTTTTTCTCTTATGGCATCAGACTTTTCATCATTGCAACAGTGCAAATTGTGCCTCAAATACCTGTCAATAATTGTAAGCTGTCTCTCTGCAGGTGTTGGGTACAGTTCCTACCATTTCCATCAACAAGACCGAGGGCTGCCAGGTCTATCTGAGCAAAGACTCCCTCAACTGTGACATCGTCAGCGCCAAGAGCTCTGAGATGAACATCCTGATTCCAGAGGGGGAAGACGATTACGTGAGTATCCGAGTGTTCTGTGAATATAAGCTGTCAGTTGAACATTTTCGTTCTTATTTTGCACTTACCGTGACCTCTTTGGTTTTTCCACAGAGGGAGTTCCCAGTCCCAGAGCAGTACAAGACAGTGTGGGATGGCTCCAAACTGGTGACAGAACCCACAGAGATCGCAGGCTGATTGCTACTTTGAGTCACCATCGCCGCCAGCACAGCAATAATCACATATTTTTACCCAACTTTATGTCATTACTCAGATATAGAAAAGGGAACTTACAGGCCGGCATTAACTTATAGTCCACTTCTTGCTGCTGCATTTGTGACTTCACGAGAGGTTTCTTAAGCACTTTGAAGCTGTCGTCAGTAATAATCTTGTCTACATAACACAAACCCACACTGTAGGTACTAAAGACGAGTCAAAAAGAAGTAGAAATAAAAAGATATCTCAGGTTTAAGTAACACAAACCTAGCACATTTCTGCACCACAGCAATACTGGCATTGATGGAACAGCATGTAACTTTAGAATTCTCTGAGTTACTATAATAACAACTTTACATTTTAAACCAGAGCAGCAACATATTATTTTACAAGAAAACTAAAAATTACACAACCTTCAGTGGCCAAGCAAACAAGTCTATATGGTGCATTTTCTATCTTATGAAGTGTGTGTTAGTTACTTCTATTAATGTGTATAGTGCATGCCAGTTAAGTAGCAATGTTTTACTTAGTGAGTAAAGTATATGCAGTATTGATCTCTTTATTTTAGTGCATTCAAATGAATCCGCTCAAATGGATCTAAAAGGGTCAGATGTGCTGCAGCTGCTCAGTATAATTAAATACCCACCTACTAATTTCTTTTATGTCATAACTAATGGGCAGTAGTGGTAACCTTCACACTAGAGGTACTTCTTATTTCTTTATTATGGCGTATACCACTCACTTTTGTATTTTGATGTAGCACCAGCATAGGACATATAATAACATACAACAGTTCTACTTTTCAAAAACTTTATTGACAAGAAAACCATTCAATGTAATTGTGTATCCTTTTTCAAATAAAGTCAAAATCCCCCAGTTGTGCATTTTAAATTTTATGATGCTTGAGAAAAAAACCCAAACAAACAAAAAAAAACAGGGACAGCATAACAAAAAGAAGTTCCAATATGTGAGGCAAAATGACAAAAATCTGAGTGCAAACAAAAGAGCTACAGGTGTGACAAAGTAAGAAGATGGTTACAGAAGAGTAGAAACATTTTCACAGTTTCAAATTATATAAACTGTATCTCTAGTTTGTGTATTCAAGAAAAGAGGTATTTTAGCTTTTCACCACTAAAATCCACATTTGCTGGACTATAGCCATACAGGGAGACCTCTGGAATCACATTTAAAAGACGTTTTTCAGTGCTTAATCACCACGTTTCCTTGAGAGTCTTGCGTAAAGAGAATCTCATCCTCCTCTTCCTCCTCCACCAGAGATTTATAAGCACTAGTTCTCACAATCCCAGTGCTTACATTACTCTGATCTTTAAGTGGACTCCTGGACTGCAGACCTCTGTGTGCCATCACCCTGAAGCCTTCAGAGTCCTGAGTAAACAACATAGCCAAACTGTCCTCATCCACCTCTCTGCTCCGCGACTGTGCAGCTTGTTTTTTAAGAGGAGAGCTGCTCAGTTTTGTCCACTTGATCTGTGAGTCGCGGCTCTCTTCTTTCGCAGCTTTTTTCCACAGCTGACTTGTGTGTTTTCGAGGTGAAGCAATTTTTGGTTCTGTCCATTTATGATTTGAAAGAGGTCCAGAATGAGAGAAATATGAGCGTTTAATTGGGGAATTAGACGACGGTAACCAGCTGTTTTCTTTCTCATCCTCCATCTGAGAAGAATGATGGTGTTTGAAGCATTTCTGAGTTGATGTTCTCCCTTCATCATCAACTAGATTTTCAAAGTCCATCTGAGTTTGTAGACTGTTCAGGAAACTTGGCTCTGAGTTGCTAAAATTCTTTGCTGCAGCATGTTCCTGGCTAGCTGGGTTAAATTCACCTTCAGAATACTGACTGCATGTGAACAGTGGGTCCTGACTCCACGCCTGTAGAAGAGGTTCACTTTCACCTGGCAATGAGGAGGCATCAGTGAGCCTCTTCTTACTCTGTGGTGGTTTCCACTCCTCAGACTTCTCCTCCTCAGATTCACAGGACATTTTTTGTGAAGGTGACTGACATTCTGCCTGCTTCTGCCGCAGTGTTTCTTCCATCTCGGTCACATTTTCATTTTTACAGTCACGATCCACAGCAGGCTCAGAAAATATTTCACGTCCTCGTTTTCTCCCGGATGCTACGGTTGTGGATGTAGTTGAGGAAAATGATGACAAAGATGGGTCGATATCAGGTGCTTCAGAAACTGATATTTTATTCAGGACTTTTGGAAGAAAGAAAACAGAAACAACGTTATTTTAACACAAATATGAATATTTCAACACATCAGTTTACACATTTAAGCATGTCAACAGTCTGCAACTTTACTAGCTTCAGTCTGACTCGTTCAGCAGAGTTTAAGCTACTTACCTCTTCGATGCGGTGTGAAGAAGGTTGATAATGAACTCTGTTTAGTCTTTGGCATTTCCATTTTGGTCTGAGTGAAGTTGAGTGCCACAGCCAAATTGTATCCTGACCCGCCAGCAAAAGGATTTAGCAATTTAGAAATGGGGCGGGCAGGGCATTTCTGAAAAATAAGATGAGCAAAATAAAGTATTATCCATCTAACATTTAGATAAAAATAACAGAATAAGAATCTATCGAAAGGTATTTCAGTGAAACCGTTACTGCTTTATTATGAGGTAATAAAGTAGCCATTTAATCTGTGTTTATTGCTTGTTTCCACAATTACCTTTTTAGCTTTGCCTTTGAGTTGCACGGTGTCCAGCCAAACACCACATTCCTCTTGAGTGGAGGTCTGCTGTGCTGCTTTAGAGGCCTTCATAGTGGAGAATGTAGAAAGACCTGCAGGACATAAAAATATAATTTTGTCAGTTGGGTAAACTGGATATGAGTTTAAAATCCAATATGGATTTATCAGAAGTATTTCTATATTTGTGGTATACTTGTTGTAGAAACAGTTCTGTTTGTCGTTCCCATCATGCAATAAATCCCTCAAAAGTAAGATATCACCATGATACCATTGATCAAAACATGCAAGTAGCCTCCGATTTGGATCCTCTGTGTGACATTCAAGCAGTACTTCACACGACTGCATCTGTGCATTTTTACAGGCCTAGTCATTGCTGACATCTGGTTGTAGCTACTTAACAAATTCACTAAGTCAAGAATGAAAGGCTTTGGAAATAAGAATCTTTTTCAAAAACAAAAAAGATGAAGCCAACGAGGAGATGACAAGGCCAGATGATGTGTAAGAAGAGTTTTTTTCCCTGTTTATGTTAGTTAAGTTCCCATCAGGCTTGCACAGATTTTTTTGTGTGTGCTCCGTTTGTGTGCAAGACAGACAGTAGATTTGTTCTGATCATTATTAGGTATTTATTTGTTTAGTATGTTATGAGACGTTATGGGTGTGTTTTTTTTCCCTTCACGAGCACTTTGATCTTCTCCTGGACTATTTAAAGGTTTGGTCACCCAGATTAAAGAGTAATAAAAACCTATAAAATATACCAATCTCTCTCCAGGTGGTAGCTAAAACTGGAAAGTCTGGTGTAGCTCAGTGGCTGTCAAACATTTTTTGTCACAAGTCACATTTTTGCATGTAATTATAAATCTCCATAAATACTACTAATTACGAGACACACAGTTAGAGAATCAGTGGTCTAACTAGCCTGCACTTACTGTGATATTATTGTGAAACACAGGCAAAGCATTGAAAAAAGCTGGGATGATTTTACTTTCGAGAAAGTGTCTCATGTTATTCAGCTTAATGCCATCGGGAAAATCCGAGACTAAATGTAATTGATTCCACGGTTGTTGAAAGAATTCCCACTGACCCTGTATTAGCTCCATAACTGATGCTAGCAAATTTCGCTAATAATCCTAGCAAGTAGTAAGGTCGCTATGTGACGCAAAGAATCATATAAATTATGATCTGACCTCATAAAGTTGCACCGGAATGTTTTCCTTTTGCCTTTGCGTTTCTTAAACGTATCTAACTTTTAAAAAGATAACTAAAAATGCTGTCTTTTTGTTGGGAAAGTCTTCCTTGCCTGTTTGTTTGAGTCTGCCGCCTTCACGATGAGCTGCCACTGATATTTGACTGAGTAAAATGCTGAGATGTGACCAAAACTTAAAACTTGCACTTTAATAAGGCTTAAAATAGCAACAGATATTTGAAATTTAAGATAAAGGCAACAGTGAAGCGCTTTGTCACTCTATAAGTATATCTATTTCAAAACAGCTGTGTTAATCGTTAAACTCATTCACTTTTAGTGAGGCGTGATGGACACCTGATATTTTGACGTAACGGGTCCTTGCTGAAGGGTGTGTTTACATCAACGTCACAGCAGTTTGCCGAAAGGGTGAGTTAAATGTTTTTAAAATCTCGTTGATTAAACGGTCTATTTGAAATGCCGTGAAAAGACTGGAGTCGTGTTACCTGCTAATATATTAATTGTCAGTAACAGAACGTTTAATGCTAACAAACAACGACCTGTACGGCTCAGTCGTAATAAAACATAAAGGAAGTGCCTACGAGCTAGCCTCGACAAGCTAGCTTGAGCTAGTTAGTTCGGCAAAACAAGAAATTGGTGGGTGAAGATCGGCGTTTTTCAGCATGAATTCTCAGTGGATCGAAAGTTTCTTGAAATAAATGTTAGTGCTTAAGCTTAACGTGGCGGCATTATAAGATTTTGTATCACTCTGCTGCTGTGTCAAAGCAGTAATTATTATTAATTGAACTGCTGTCTGTCAGTTCAAGAATATGACACAACATTTTTATTGTGTTCATTAGGTCAGTTGAGACTAACAAGTCGTAGTGTGTCACACCTAAACCTGGACATTAAAGAGACTAAGGATAAGAATTTAAGTTTAGTGTTCAAATGAAAATTAATGACATAAGGCTAATCCGAATAGGGACATAGGTAACTGTTGCAGTGCTATCAAGTTTAGTGCTATATATTTCTATTAAAACTAGACTGGGTTTACTCCACATATTATATAGCCGTGATGGCAATCCTGACTCATCTGTTATAGCCTAACGCTTATAGATAAGCATAGGTATTATAACTGAAGGAATGTACGTGATAAAATGTTCCATTTCTGTCGGTTTAGGTAATTATTTATCATTTTTAAGTTGTCTGTTTTTAGTATAAAAAATGCAGAATTTTAAGTTAACCACTTTACATAGGTAATAGTTTTAATGTGAACGCAACAGTGAAGACCACACAAATAACTAATTTTACACTCATAAACATAAGTAATAACAAATGAGTCATCTCATTTTGATTTAAATTTATAAAAAAAAAAAAAAAAACCCAGTGGCAAGCAGAAGGAAATGAAGGTGTAGCCACCTCACCACACTGAGGTTAAGATTCAGAGTGGTTAATCAGGAACAGGTATCACCGGATGGGGACCCAACATTGGCCTCCATAGACAAGCCGACCTCAGTCCATCAGCTCTCGGAGCAAGCCACTGGAAATGATGTATTATAAGGTGGATGTGGTTGGGGGACACGAGGTCATGAGTGTTTTTAGGTCTCCAGTGGTCAAAGCCTCCACCGCTGGATTTCCGAGAGTGCAGACGGAGATTACAAGAGAATCAGGTGGCAGCGGACTAGTGTCTTGGGAGACCTGTACAAAAGCCACAGGGACAGCAACAGATGGGGAAGAGGCTCCGTTATCAAGGGATCCAGGGTGCTAATTAGCCAGGGAGGGAGCATGATGAGGACTTGTTTATGCAGCCAAATTTTGTGTTTTTGTTAGGTGCTTTCATTGGATTTTAAATCTAACGCATTTAAATCAAACCGTTAAAGTGCCTCTTGCTGGTGAATATTGCTATTGTTTGCTGAAGTTTACTGCATGTGTGGCTAGTTAAAATTGCATCTATGCTATTCTTTTGTGAGGACTGAGGTTTTGAATAAAACAAAAGTATTGATTTGGTGGTTTGCAGTTATGTGGTGACCTTATTCACATTTAATATTAAATCCGACAATGTGTTGAATTCATCCTAATATTCCTTGAGCACTGTTTCTGTTGTTATACTATTCTTAATTATTATAATTGCAGCTTTTGCATTGGATACGCTTTTGATATAAATTATGATTGAGTAAAAAAACACTACAAATCAGGATAAAACTGTCCTATGTTAGAAAACCAAAATACAAATTTGATTTCAGAACAAAATCATCAAAACTTCTAATCATAAATGGTGTGAAACCTGTACCAACTGAAGAAGTGGTTTGCTACTGTTCAGTTTGCCTGGATATTTCTGGTCACAATTATGAGAAAACTGTTACATGAATCTTTTTCAGATCGACTTCTGATTCATCACCATCATGTTCCATGGGATACCAGTCACAGGAGGAGTAGGAGGAGGTAAAATATTCAGATGAATCCAGTGCTTCCAATCTAGATATTGAAATTGAACAAGCAGTAAATGCCAGTATTGTTTCATGACAATGTTGTCTTTTCCACAGCTCCGGCCAATAAACCTGAGTTATATGAGGTATGTTTAACAGTTGAAATTTGCTGTGCAGACAAAAGGTTAACATAATCTCACTGTAAAAAAAAAGAAAAAAGGAAAAGCTCAACAATTTATCTAGATTAGATAAATTAGATCTTAGATTTTTTTTTTTATAATAAGAGCTGCCCAATGAAGCTAAAGCTTGGAATAATATTAGGATTTTGTTATTTTAATCATAGCTGTCACAATAATGTCATTTCAGGAGGTGAAATTATACAAAAATGCAAGGGAACGAGAGAAGTAAGTACTAAATATATTACCAATGACAAATACGACACAAATATATTTTTTAAGTAATGGATTAATATTGTTCCCAGTTTCAATATCCTCATATTTATCCTGTTTCTAAAGGTATGATAACATGGCAGAACTGTTTGCTGTCGTCAAGACCCTGCAGGCTCTGGAGAAGGCTTACATCAAGGACTGTGTAACACCAAATGAGTGAGTTATACTTCCGTTCATCTTTAATGTTTACCCCTCTGAACCCCAGGCACTGGATGTTTCTTTGGCTCCCGTCACATTTTTACTCACTGTGGGCTCATATTTCACTGCAACATGAAGTCCTTCACCTCGAGACAAACAGCCCAACCATGGCTAGAAGTAGAGAGAACTCAAAAATGTCATCTGTGCAGTTTAACAAAGTTATAAATCAGAAATCATTAAAAAGCAAATTCAGTTTATTTGCTTATTTTACAAAAAAATAAATAACTGGATTCAACATGTGCAATATTTTTCGAAGTGCCAACAGGTGTTGCCAAAACTTGAAAAAAATGGTACCTTTATGGACTATAGATGTTTTATCACTTAACTTTTTTGTGTCCTATCTGCTCTGTGTAAAAACCGTCTGTACTTCCGCTGAAGAATCTCAGAATTTTTGTGACATTAGGAGTGTTTTAAAGATAACATGCTTTTCAAACCTGGCCGTTTTGAGAGAGAGTTAAAAGACTTAAATAAAATGCCTCCTGTTACTTTAATTATGCGTTTTTCTGTTGGTTTCAGGTACACGGCCTCCTGTTCCAGACTCTTGGTTCAGTATAAGGCTGCGTTCAAACAGGTGCAGGGCTCTGATGTGGGCTCCATCGATGACTTCTGCAGAAAGTACAGAGTGAGTTCTCATTTGGGGCACACGTCATTTCATAATTCATTTTTCAACAATGTTTTTTGATATATATTATGTCTCTGCGATGTTCTGAAGGATCTTCCTGTTGTTATGGTTTTCCTTAGCTCGACTGCCCATTAGCAATGGAGAGGATCAAGGAGGATCGGCCAATCACCATCAAGGACGACAAGGGCAACCTGAACCGCTGCATTGCGGATATAGTTTCTGTATGTCCTCTCTCTCCACATTCATATTAAACAGTCAGATCAGACTTGTTTGGGCTCTGTGCCAGAGTAAAAATTGTTGCAGGCTTTTTAAAATGTCTTATTTGATTAAATGATTTAGTGCGTTCAGTTTGAGCTAAGTGGAAGAAGTGGTTTCACGTAATTTGGCTCATCCTCTGGTCAGTGACTAAAAAATGTGAGTGGATATTGCCAGCTGCATCCACTGCCAACTTCAATTTCATCTCATAAACTAATAAAATCCTCAGACAGACGGGGAGATACTGACAAGGACTGTGCGCCCTGTTTGTGCTGCTGACTGTAAAAACAACATATTTCTCATTACTGACTGTGAAATTTGGAAAATATGTTGAACAACATCTAATTGTTTGTCCCTTTTTGTCGTCTTCTATAACCATCAGCTCTTCATCACTGTGATGGACAAGCTGAGACTGGAGATCAGAGCCATGGATGAGGTACATTTTAAAGTTAAATATACAAAGTTTACACGAAGCAATCACTTAACTGGACATGGTAGATGTTAATTATTTTCTGTTCTTCCAGATCCAACCAGACCTGAGGGAGCTGATGGAAACCATGAACAGAATGAGCAACATGCCTCCAGACTCAGAGGCTAAGGACAAAGTTAATCTCTGGTAAGTTACTCAAGTGGAAAGGCTAATACTGTTTGCATAGTGTCTAACTCATGTCAGTTAGTCATTTATAAATCCTACAATACAGTAGGGTTTTTATATTTGAGAACATTGTAGGTTGGCAAAATTTCTAGAAGACTATTTAGTCATCATTTAGTCTCCTCGTCTACATCATGTTTCTGCACCTTGAACCTGTATTCGCTACATGGTTGCTATAGTAGCCCCACTAAAGACTAGGTAAGTGGCAGTCCAGTGTAAGTTCCTGGTTCTGGAGCTCAGTTGGACATGTTTTTCTCTTTTATTTCTCTTTTAGCACTAAGTTCGACCTGTCAGAGCACCTTGTGAATGTTCTTCTGAAAGGTGCCATACAAATGAAGTTATCATATTATATTATATTGTTTACTAGCCACAGCAAAGACACATTTGGGAATCTGAAAGCTGATTTCAGTGCTGTTGAAACTAGCACTAGTGAACCTATGCAATATTGTGCCTTCTTAATCATCTAATCTTTCCTGTGACGTATAAGTTCCATTGTTCCTCAGTAGTGCAGGTCCCCCTCCACTCCATGATAAGTTTGCATTTGAAAGCCACAACCCTAACCACTTATTAAGTCTGGGAGGTGGGGGTTTGCCTTAACTGTAATTTTTGTGATCTTTTCCCCCAGGTTGACCACCCTCAGCAGCATGTCGGCCTCAGATGAGTTGGATGATAATCAGGTGCGCCAGATGCTGTTTGATCTGGAGTCGGCCTACAACGCCTTCAACCGCTTCCTCCACTCCTCTTAAAGCATCTGTCATCATCATAGATCTGTCTGTCTGTTCATCCATGTGGAATTCTGATTCTTATACATGTTAAGTTAAAAGAAGAAACATGCTACTTTCTCCTGATTGTTCTGGCAGAGAGTGGAATATATAACTGGACAGGTTTTCTGTCTCCTGCAGTTCTTTTTTTCCTCTGTACATTTGGTTCTAATGTTCTTTAATCAAGTTATATACAACTCAAACTCCACCGCCTTCACTGTTTGTGGTACATCATTCCTGCAAGCTGCTCCACTGGCCTTTTTTCTACCCAAGCTTGTTTGATAAATCCTTTAACGCTGGCTGTTTAATCTCCACTTGACCCAACAGTTTACTCTTTATACTGTAACATTAGAAAAGGTCTAATTTTGTACCTGAGTTTTGCAGTGCATCAACAAAGAATAATGATACAGATATATTAGGAAAAGCCTGCAAATGAAGTGAAAAATTTACAACAGCCAGTCTTTGTATTAATGGAAAGAAAAGAGGAATTATTCTATTTTTTCTTCTTGGTACCCTAATTATATCCACTACCTGTCACCTGTTTACTATGTTTGTTTCATTATGTAGGTTTTTACTGTAGAATCATAATAGTGTGTGTAAATGGAGTAAAAGAAACTGCTTTGTCTGTCACAGCTGACTTGAAGATGATGAGACTGCACTTCAGATTAATCATTATACTGAAACTGGGGTGGAAGGAAATGTTGATTACTTGTTTTTCTGTCTCTGTCTTTCGTTAACATGCCTAATCTATATTTCCTTTGAAGTGAGGGTTTCATCACAGTGTATAAGTGGGCAAAAGAGAGGTGGGCACACCGCCTCCTTATTTTGCTTACTAAATATGTTTCAACCCCCCAAACAGCATTAGGGAGAACATATTTATTAAGATTTATCATTGTAAATAATAGTTTTGATTTTTAAATAAAAGCATGTAACACCTTTTTAGAAATAAACTTTTAAAAAATGATCCAATGTCAGCTTATCTTGAGCTTATTTCATGTTGTATTTGAACAGGGTGAAGTTTAGTGTTTAGAAATGCAATGGAAATATGGAGGTATTTATAGTTCTTGTCTGTCTACTATAGTTTTGTTATTTGTATTACTGCAACGGATGCACTCATGACCATTGTTGTGTAAACCTGGAAAGGGGTCCTGAGGTTGTTTGCCCCATCTTAGCCACCCACTGCCACATTGTTGCCTCCAGTCTACAATTAAGTGATATATACAAGGCAGTTTTATTATGACACAGTGACCACTCTGAGCCTGGAACAAAGCCCACTAATAGCTTACTTACAGGCTTACTATGCATAATCACCCCCCAAAGACATGTTCTTAGCCTGGAAAACACTGGAAATAAGCATTTATTTGTGACTTTAATGGCCAGGAGTTTATATATAGTTTATTTTCATTTTGTAAAAATCTGCCTGACTGCTCAAAGCATTTGTGTAAAATAGGCAATAGTTAACTGATGAAATCTAGTGTTAAAAAAAGGCATTCAGTGCGAACTTTCGATACTTTTGCAACATGATGATTTGGAAATAGTTGTTGAAATTCTACAGAAAGTGAATCCACATAGAGTTAAGTGTTCATCAGAGTTATTTGTTGCACTAAACCATCATCTCACCGACCTAAAACAACAGTTAAAGGTAAAAAGTCACACTCTGTCTTATAGGAAAGTATATTTCTCATACCTAGCCGGAAAAAAAAACGTGCACAGATTAGTATTTGTGGATTTTGATTAATCATTTTTATAGAGCTTTGTTCACTAATGAGGAAAACTGTGGCTTCATAGAACTCTTTCTGTGGGTCTGTCTTCCTTGAAATTCGGCTCTCTGATTTATATCCACAATAGAGGGAAGTTTAGGCCTCCTCTGCAATCAAGACACCAAGGTCAAGTTGGTCTCCCAGCACAAATGGACCTTCATATTAAAAAGCAAACATTTATTATATAAAGTACAGGAAGGAATAATTACTAAATGTGATTCTAAGCATATGATAAATTGATTTTCTGTCACAAGAACACTTATGTTAGTGGGCCCAGGTGGGCTAAAAACTAATATGTTTAGTTAAGCACTCAAACTAACTGCTTTTCTCTGTGTTAGTTTATAATTTGATGGCATACAAGTAGATATTGTACTGCAGTGGTGCAAGTTCTCTAAAAAATGTCCAGTTCAACTAAACAACTGAGGAGCAGTGATCCCGAGATGATGAAAGGCTTGATTGGTTGTGTACTTACCCAGGCACAGAAGTTACCCAACTGAATCATTTACCCACTGGCAATGATCTGTATGCGATTATAAAAACAGTGTTTTTATTGTCCCAGATTCTCCAACATGATCCATTCTGTTTTCATGTCATCAGTATTCACATTGAAAACTGACGGTCAGAAACAGGTACTGCTGCTGAATACGTGAACATAGGATGGAAATAAATATCTGGTCAGCAGCACACCTAATCAACGCCCAGAGCTTCTATTATTCAGGGCTAGCATCATCTCACTAATTGAATTTTTAATACTACAGATTATTGCAGATACAATTTGTTGTTTTCCATATAAAATTTTATATTTTGCCAAAAAAGAAAATCTGTCATGATTGTCTTAACTTAATGAAAAGAACACAATCAAAACAATTTTTGAATAAACTCATTTTAATATTGTTTCGCTAATTAGAAGATGGTTGTTATCAAATCAGACGGTTATTTAGTTGACATTTTAGTGATATCCGGTCTTTTTTATTAATAAGTGATTGTTTCCATAATAACTATGAAATTTGTAAAGACATGATCATAATGAACATAAAAACATTAGTTTTTTACTTTTAATAAAAATGTATGCAATATATATGCCATAGACTTTAAAAGTCCCTCAGTTATATATTGACCCATATATAAAACAAACCTGCTCCATTCAACATGGCGGCTGTGTGATGTGTATTTGTGCTGCGGCCCCTTTAAGACGCACGCAGCGTCGTGGTTGTTACCTGGACGACAGATAACGACAAAACTCCAGGCTCGTCTGTTTGCTGCAGAAGTGTGGCAGCTGCCAAACTGTCCACTGGCGCTTCGCCTTGACAAAAAACAACACATGCTACAACACATATTGCTCCGTTCCACTTAAAGTTGACTGTTTGACTTTCTTTGCCTACATGGAGGTGGAAGCTAACCTTCTTCTCCACCAACACTGACTGAACAACACGGCATCCGAGTGGAGACAGTCGCATGAGGAGTTACCAGGTAAGATGCGAAGCTACAGAGATCTGCTGCTATTTCAGTGATATTCTTCTTTACTGTATGTTTGGGAGTCACTGATTTGGATGCTGCACCTCTTACAGGAATGTTTTGAGGGAAATGAAAGTGATTCTCTCACAGGAGCTACCACGGAGCTTGGGGAGGATTTCTGTTTGAGCAGCAGCAGGAACCAAAACTGAAGAAAATGAGCAAAAAATATCAAACAGGAACCGTTACTGAGGTGGAGGAACACATTTCTCTCAAGTATGAAATCAAGAAGAGACTTGGAAAAGGGGTGAGTGACTTTTCAGATTATTTGATTCAAGGTTGTACAAGGTAAAATGTTTTTAATTAATAGAGATCACCATGGAGCTTCCTCAGCTGACTTTTGCTTTTTTGTATGTCTTATCTGAAAACTAGATTTGATTTTGTTGACATCTTGGATCTGGATTTTTGATATTTCCTTCTTTCCACTCTATTAATCAGAAAGTAATGTCAAGAGCCAGAAATTAAATCATTTTTCGTTGTATTTCTTGGATTAAAATGTTCTGTAATTCAGGCTATGGATGACAGTGGAAAATCTTGTGTATGTATGTGCAGCTGAAAAGCAGATTTCTGAATTAAAGTGCAAGAAAAAACTCCTTTTCAAGAAAATTACCTTCAAATATATGAAGTCTATAGATGCAATTAGACAAAATGTAGCAAAATAAACACATAATATGTAAATTGGATGTGTTTTTCTTCCCATTACCCTCAAAATGACATGATATGGAAGCACGTCTTAAAACTCTTGAATGCACCTTGGCAGCATGCACATCACTTTTTTACCACGAAAGTTCCTGTCGTTTTTTTAGCCTTGAGAAAATTCCTGAAATTCTCCCGGCTTAAGGTCCTCAGTGAACCCCAGTGTTGTAAGCAAGAGGTTTATTTACTCTGGCAGGACAAACACTTTCTTTGCAGATCAGCTGATGTGTGAGGACACTTGTTCCCTTTAGACTCCAAACCCTTCGGTTGTTTGCTCTGCTGTTGCAGTTGCCACAGGACTAAAAACAGACTGGTTTTCTTTCCACCGTGGGTCCACAGAGATTCACAAATTGCTGCTGTGCTTTAGATAACTAGGTGATAGCTGCCACATAGACCTGTCATATTGACATACGTAAGGGCAGCTCAGGTTACGCTGCTGTTCAACCTTTTTGGCGTTGTAGCATCCTGCACAGGGTTTCTTTAAGGAAACAAGCAGCAGCACTGGATTTAAATAGTTGTAAAGTAGTTTCGTAGCAACAAACAGTAGGCTTTATTGTGTCATATTATTCTGAATGAACTGTGTATTTATTTTGAATATCATTTTGTTAAATTTCCCTAGTGAATGCACATCATGATCAGTTTTCCTGATACAAAGAGTCTCCAGTGCTGTGTGAATCTGATCTATAGCCTCTGAGGACAGTGTCACTACAATAACAGTGTATCCTGATGCCTTGCCTCACTGCTGCCTCTGTTATGCTTGGCTTCACTCCCTGACTCACCGTCCATCAGTCTAAGCAGCAAATCATCCATATTTGGTTGTCTGGATAGGAACCAGGAGTGTGCTCTTTATATTTTCCAATATTTTGTTGTGAATTTTTAAAAGTTCAAGATACCACTTTCTGCATCAAAATGAAGGGACTGACTCTTACACTCTTAGGAAGACATAATAGTTAATATTAAACATGTATCCAAGGTACTAAATGCAAGTAAGATAATGTGTTCAAACATACATTCACAGCCTAGCAACCTCACATCCTCACTCCCACATACACATCATAAAATACTCACTTCTAAACACACTCCCTGATTCAATCCTCACATTATACCGTCAGTATATAAACACGATATAAAAATTAAGGCGATGAAAGGAGGAAAAAATAAAAAAATCTCGATGTGTTTTCAGGCCTCCAGAAAGCTTTTTCTGCTGCTTAACGGCCTAATGCACATACAACTGAATTTAAATACACATTTTAATTAGAGAGGATGTGCCAATTAATTTCAAAATTCAGCAGTTTTTTTTATAATTTTAGTTTTTTCATAGTTTCATTTAATCTTGTTCACAACCTGCAGTTGATATCTTATTGACTAGCACAGGATATACTCCCATTATATATAGCTGAGTAAATGCTATCTGTATTTTGTATCCGTCTAAGGCCTATGGCATCGTCTGGAAAGCAGTTGACCGACAGACGGGTGAGATTGTGGCTGTGAAAAAGATCTTTGATGCCTTCAGAAACAGGACAGATGCCCAGGTGTGTACTGTGTGACCTGCATTAAATATACACTGTTGTGAACTGTTAACCTTTATCATATAGTGGGCTGGTGGTTCCCAACATTTTTGGCTTGTTTTTTGCTTTGTGATTGCTTAGAAATGAAACTATTTTAGAAGATAGAAGAGGTACAAATATCTGGATCAAACACAATGCGGATGTAAAAAATGCGTAAAAAAACAACAACCCAAAAACAGACATTTTGAGAAGAATTCTGTGAAACAAATGTCATTTATCTAATTTTCTATGTTGCAATTGTGTTGCAACTCTTTTTTCTGACTCCCAGGCTGCAATTGACTATTGGAACCACTCAGTATAAATGTCCTCCTTCACCTGTTTCAAGATAAAGACAAATCTGGCTAATGATTATACAGAACAGGACGCTTGTGTTTGCCTAGTTTACATGTATAGTAAGCCAGAGTGCAAGCTCATATCATGACTATAATGTTTTTTTTTCTTTTTACAGCGGACATTCAGGGAAATCATGTTCCTCCAGGTAACATAATATTAATTGTCTTTGAATTAAATGATAGCTGAACTATTTATCAGATCATCATCCTGAGTTTTATTCTCAGTTCTGAAGACTCAGATGTTGATGATCTTAATCTGACTCTCACCACTTGTACTGCATCTTCCCTCAGACTTTATATGTAAATTGATTTTAGAGGTAGCTGCATTTGTTAACAGTCCACTTCACTAAATAGCCTCATTTTTTCCACACTCTTACTCTGTTCTGTCTAGTTTGGCGCACTGCAATTTATTTTTCTATAACACTTCCATCATGTTTCTGCTGAAACGGCAGAATTGTGCTGGTAGGTTTTTGGCATTTTTTCTTTTATTCAGTGCAGTGTACGCAGAGAGGAAATATGGGGAAACAGGGCATGGGACTAAAGGGCTGGCTGGCTGGCTGGCTGGCTGGCTGGCTGGCTGGGAATTGAACTTGGTACTTTTGGGATATTTTTGTCAATGTGGTGTGTGATCTAGCCGTGTATTGTCCATGTTTTAAACCATTTTTGCACCAGGTCACACAAAAACCATATAACAGCGTTGTTCTTTCTCATCCACTTTTGCGTAAAAATACTTGCACAATTGCATAACTGCATATATTGGAAACCTCTAAACTAGCATTTCTATCCTATGTTACAAAATATACAGGAAACGGTGTGCAGTGCAAGCATGTGACAGAACTCACCAATACACCTAAATATCAAAATGACTAAAAGACTCACTGTCCTCTACACTCATGCAGAAGATGTTCTTGTTTAATTTTTTTTTCTGTTGACCTACATTTGTGTGACCTTCATGTGTGCCACTGCCCCTAATCAGCTGTTGCCATCTTCTACTACTGCAGACATGCGTTTTATGAGGACTGTTATGTAACCTCTGTTATAAACTTCACTGTTGTTTACACAACCTTGACCTGATACCTGCCAGATATTACAGGTCTAACAGTAGCCAGAGTGTGTTTTGGATTTTCTGTATGTGGTTTCTGTTACTGAAACTCTTCATTCTTTGTACAGGAGTTTGGAGATCATCCCAACATCATCAAACTTCTAAACGTCATCAGAGCGCAAAATGATAAAGACATTTACCTCATCTTTGAATACATGGGTGAGTGTTGGAACAATCATCATTCAGCATGAGGGAGGCTGCAGCCGTTCATAGCAGTTTAATTTGGCACCGAGCAGCTTGAGGTGTGTGTGTGTGTGTGGAAGCTTCCCTTGGCTGGCTGCACTGTCTTACTGCAGAGTCCACAGTCAGACCTCTCCCTCTGTGCAGTCTAATGCTTGACTGTACTGCAGCATCACAGTACAGACCTCCACTGGCTCTCTCTTGCATTTTATTGTATTTCTACCATGCTGTTGAGTTGAAATCAGTGTTTATGTGAATATGGGTGATCGTGTGTTCAGCATCTCGGTGCTAAAATGGCTGTAAATGCTGATCGTCATTGTATGTGATGATTATTTACAATCATAACATTGGCAGAAATGCCTTTTGGTGCCATATAATTAACAAAATGTCCTTTTTGCTTTGTACTAGATACCGACTTGCATGCAGTGATAAAGAAAGGCACCCTGCTGAAGGACATCCATAAACGTTATGTGATGTACCAGCTGTTCAAAGCCATCAAATACCTCCATTCAGGAAATGTGATTCACAGGGACCAAAAGGTACAGCAGTGAGATTATCAAATAGAGATTATGTGAAGAAAATTTACTACTAGATCACACTATACAAATGTGCTCTTATTTGGATTTTAAAAAGCTCAAATTGGTAGTTGTGCTTTGCATGTGCATCTTTGTTGTATTGCATATTAATGACCTCATTTTTGTTTTGTAACCTGTGTACATACGTAGTAGAATGTATGACACCATAACTACAGCGTTTCCACATGTAAATACAGCTATATATATATTTATACTCTTGGAAAAAATTATTAGACCACCCGCGTTTTCTTCAATTTCTTGTTCATTTTAATTCCTGGTACAACTAAAGGTACATTTGTTTGAATAAATATAACGACAACAACAAAAATAGCTCATAAGAATTGAATTTAAGAGCTGATATCTGGCCATTTTCCATGGTTTTCTTGAAAATAACCAAAATCTCTTTAAGTTCTTACATCAATAGCTATGGCATAGTACTGCCAAAAACAGAGCTTTTAGGCATCCATGTTTTCTTTTCTGTCTGTTTTAGTCACAATACACAGACACAGGGGTATCATGTGAAACTTTCAAAATGCTCTGTTTATACAGTCATATCACATACAGTAACACAACCCTGCCGCTAATCTGCTTACATGTCCACACACAAAGACTCTTGACCTTGCAAACTCGATTTTCATTCCTCATTTTTCTCTCACTAAACCTTTTATTCTTCTCATATCTTTGGGAAGCTCTGGGAACTTAAGTGAAAGTCAGACTCTTATTGTCTTTGTGAAGAATGTTTCTCTTGTCTGCGTTTCCCACAGCCATCCAACGTGCTCTTGGACACTGACTGTGTTGTCAAGCTGTGTGATTTCGGCTTGGCCAGATCGCTCAACCAGATCCAAGAGGACAGCGGGAATCCTGCACTGACGGAGTACGTGGCAACACGTTGGTATCGAGCTCCCGAGATCCTGCTGGGATCTGCAAGGTATCAACTGTGATGAGCATCTGTTGTCAGGATTTGAACCACATCTTCTGCTTGTGCTTTTTTTCTTTACAACAGTTGATTTTTCCAATGGTGAAGAAGGTACACATGATATACTTGTCTAAAAGTCCCTCACCAGTCATTGATTAAACATCTTAAAACTCATTTTTGTCTATCAAAGTTCTATATTTAGGTGATGTTTCTATGAAAATATTGTCTTCCTGTCTTAAAATGGCTGAGATGCAACTCCACACTGTTGTCTTTTTAGATTTTGCAGCTTTATGAAGCTTTCTTCTCCATCTCCATCAACCCTCCAATACTCGCTATAGCTCAAACACACCAGCTCACCTGAGACACTGCAAAACAACTCTATCCTATACAACTGAAAGTTTAAATATAACAGAAAATGAGTGAAATGAGTCATCAAAGTTCGAACTACAAGCCAATTCTAAACAAGAATAATGACACAGAAAGTCCTGGAACATGTGATTGGTTTCTTTAGGTTTGTCATTTGATCAGTACACTGCAGTTTGAAGGCAGAAATGCTCAGCCATGGTGTTAACTGCTCATGTCACTTATATCCTGATATCTCACCGTTTGAGCATGCTAGCAAGGTAAAATACTTAATTTTCATTCTTTCTTCTTTTTAAGGGACCAAAATGTGAAGTTATGTAGTAATCCAGAGTGTACTAGCGAGTAAAAGGAGCTAATCTTGTCCACAGGTACACTAAAGGTGTGGACATGTGGAGCCTCGGCTGTATCCTGGGAGAGATGCTGCTGGGAAAAGCCCTGTTTCCTGGAACTTCCACCATCAACCAAATAGAGAAGATCATGAGTGCCATACCACACCCCAGCCCAGAAGGTGACAAACATAAACTCCAGATTCAATTTCTTCAAATGCTTAGCACTTTACTTTTACCTTGGATTAACTAAACACCTTTCAAATTTCAGATATTCTCGCAATCAAGTCAGAATATGGATCCTCAGTCATTCAGAGAATGCTACTGAAGTAAGACTAGATTTTCTTTACAGTTTATGTTGTGAAAATTTTGGACTACATATTAACAAAGCATATGTTTTTTTGTGTGTGTGTGCATGTACATATAAATCTGGTAATCTAACCAACCAGTGATGTACCTGTTGCATATTAATCTGTCATCTCACAAGCACTTTATTTATATCTAAGTAAACAGCATGTACAGTTCATGCTTGGCCTCTTCCTGATCATGTCATTCCACACAGAGCTATTTTAGGGAGTCACAATAAGAAATTTCTTCCCTTCCACCGAGAACATTGTTTTAATAGCCTACAAGTGGAGGCGAGGCTGCCTGAATGTTCAGGGAGCAGAAGCAGTGATTATTGCAGTGACGGAAACATGCCGCAAAATCATAAAATAAGCACTGACAGCTTAAATAGGCCACCATACTATGATGAGTGCATGGAGATGTCTAAATGAGCAGTGCAGTACAAATATCTACTTTAACTGTCTAGCAAGCTGCAAACATCAAAGACTCTCTTGCTATATACTTTTAAAGGAGCATTATTGTTCGTAGAATATTCTGTCTTTTATCTTCTCTCAAGTTATTAAACCTTGTTGCTGGTATTTTATTGCTCTGACATTTTCAGTCCAGCTTTGTTCTTCCTTCTCTAGACCACAGGTGCCTTTGGAGGATCTTCTCCAGCCGTCTGTGCCTCCTGATGCTCTCGACCTGCTGAGGGGTTTGCTTGTTTTTAACCCAGACAAGCGGCTGACTGCACAGCAAGCCCTCCAACACCCATATGTATCCAGGTACTGAGAGTCCAGCATTCAGATCAGTTTGTGAAATAGAAGATGAGCTCAGATTTTCCTCACAGCAAAAGGATTGTAGAGCGTTGTTTTTCATTTTGTTAGCTTTTCCTCGCTTAGCGGAATAGCTAGAGTTATGATCATCTGCATTCTGTGTTCCTGAGATCGGTTATTGTACCATAATGTCATTTTTATGTTGCCAGGAAGTGCCGTCATGCATCTCTAACTGTGTTTTCTTTTCCTGGAGGTTCCATAATCCTTCCAAAGAGCCCGCTCTTAACTGCGATGTAGTGCTGCCAGTGGATGATGATGTGCAACTGTCTGTTGTTCAATACCGCAACAAACTCTATGAGGTACAAAACGAGTTATAAATGCTCCAAAAGTGGCTCACAATTCTTAGAAGTGCACTGCATTTTAAAATCACTAGTCGAAGTTGATCTAATCAGACTGATTAAACCTCGTGAATGCTCCTCTTCTTTGCCTACAGATGATACTGGAGAAGAGAACGAATCCTGGGATGCTGAGGCTGATCCAGCCAAAGGATGGAGATTGTGTCAGTAGCAGGGAGAAGCCCAGCGTGAAGTGTGATAAAGTGGAGAAAGACCCAGTGACAGTGAACAGCAACCAAGATGACGACCATGAGGGGAAACCACAGCATGAAAAGATTGATGAGACAAACCACCCGGCTTCACATACAGGTGTCAGCAAACCTTTGGCTGCGGAGAAGACGGACCCGGTAGCTAGCCCTGGCTTAGGAAAAATCACATATAACCCCATCACACATGCCCCAAGTATGAAAATCTATCTGTACAATATTGAACATGTGCAATTGTTTTCTACTTAAATATAAATATGTATGTAGTCTTCGAAACTCACAGTATTGCAATTGTTTAGACATTTGAAAACTTTGTATTAGATGATATGTGGTTCTAGTTATATGACTTAAAGTAAGGTATAAACATATTGCTTTTCTATTCGTACAGAAACTCCATTAATGTACATATGCATTGCTTCAGGTAGAAAGCTCAAACGGCTCTTTTTGTCATTCAGATGGTTTTGTTCGGAGTCCAGTGTGTCCTTCTTATTACTACCACTCCTCTACAGCTGGTAAGAAACTAGTGGGACAGACCAGTAATGGAAATGCAACACTGTCACCAACAGAGGGCAGCAGCGTTAACATAGTAAGAAGACCTCAGTCCAATCACTGTTCAGTTTGTCTTATCATGTTGTGATGTCATCTTACATTTTAAAACTCTTTATATTTTTGACTATGTGGATTTTCTCACCCTGTCTCTTCACCCTCCATCCAACAGTCCATGGATCAGATTCTCCAGCGGGGTCGCTCAGCCCCTACAGCCCACAACCGTTCCTTCTCCTTGACCCTAAACCAAACCCAGAACAACCCGTTAGTACGCAAAGATGAGCCATCTTTGTCTGCAGGGCTCTACGTCACATCTGCACGCCTGGTCAGTCCACAGCCTCTCAGGGTTGAATGCAACTTTAGTCACTTTATGCAAATACTCAGATGTAGATTCCAACATTTAGTGCACAAAAGTACAAGATTATTTCAAAACTCTGCAAAACAAAAAAATAAAATGATGATCATAAATGACTTTATTTTAACTTTCACCTTCTTCTCATGCAGAACCAGCGTTCCAGTTCTCAGGTTCGCGAGGCTCGACCACCGCCACGGTTCAGCAAGAAAGTATTTCAGAGTAACTGTAACGTGGCTGCTGCAGGCGACCCAAGAGCCAAACTAGGCAGCTACTCCCAGGCCTATGGTACCATCAACAAGACGGATCTGGACAACCTGCTTCGAAGTCGTCCTTACAACCAGTAACTGCTGTCATATCAGTGGTTAAATAGGGGCTCGTGTGTTTGAACACACAACAGAGTTTGTCTTGTTGCGTAGCAAACTGGAAGAGATACTGTAAAAAGAATTTGGCAATGCGATCTACTGCATGTAGATAATGACCTGTAGGCCTTATGGTTCGACATTTCATTAAGTGCATTACGCCAGTGGGTTTCACATGGACTGTAAAATATGCAAATAGATATTTTGATTAACTGATCATATGCAGTGAGCGATTATTTTTCATATGAGGAATAACTTGCTATTTTATTGTGTATAGAATGGAAAAGATTAAAATCCACCGTATAACCACTATGGGATTTAGTTCTAAACGGAGGTGGAAGCATACATGTCCTGTGCCTACAGCTACATAAAAACCTCCATTAAAAGTGTGAATTACAAATTTCTTCTCATACTGATGAAAAAATACAGCTAGTCCAGTGGTTTCCAAACTAAGACTCAGACTCCCTCTAAAGGGTCACAAGATAAATCTGAGGAGTCATGAGTTCCATACTCTGTAAGAGGGTGATAAGAAATTTCTTTAACAGAAAATCTGTTTTTTTTTTTTACTTTTTAGAGCTTCAGAAATGTTTTTAAATTAAACCAAATTCTAAATCTAAAGGAGAATCAGTCGTTGGTGGAACTATTCACAACTCATAGACATGATAAAGGGCGGCAAGTCGACACTGCAATAAAAAACTAAGAAAAACGTCTGTGGAAAACCGTTTGTGGTTTCTTGACGCAAAAGGCAAAGTCTGCATGCTGAAACAGTTTTACTGAGAATTGTGGTGCAATGTTACCATCAACAAGATCTTTAGATGCTTCCATGGAAGGACAAAGTACAGTTCTCAGCAGTGGTGTCATTAGATCTGTGTGCTCAAAGTTCTATAAATCTACAGATTTTGGTTTATTTATTTATTATTACAAAAGTAAGAATAATTAAAGAAAACAGCCTGAATCTGTTCATGGATATCATGTGTTAAACCCCTTAAAAATCATATATTGCTGACAAAACAAATGCTGGGAACTCAAGGATATTTTTTTGTCATATCAGGTCATTAAAGTAACTTACAAAATAAGGCAGCAGATGCGGTAACATTGAAAATGCATTTCATGATTGTACTGTAAGTTTCTGTAGTTAAATAAGTTATCATTAGGCTATGGATAGAATTTGCACATTTTTTTATATTTTTTTAGTTTTTTGTCAGGAACAGACGGTAGATTTATTCCACTTTTCATTAGTTAAATATAGTATAGTATTGTTTTATGTGACTTAACTTTTCCCTTAACTTCCAGAACGAGAACACGTGACTGTCAGATATCTTGTCAGGGTGTGTTTGAGGACAAGAGCTCAGTTGCTTTGGCAATAAATCACATTAGAAACAGTTTATATTTCACAGTTGACAGTTTAAAGTCAACTGACAGGTTTTTGATTAATTCCAAGGACAGAAAATTGAGAGGATCAGTAAAGCAGAAAATCCCAAAAGACTGAACATCCACATTTGCTCAGTGATAACTACTGATGAAGACTTTGTAGTACCATCAAAAGGGGAAAACAAAGCAAATAAATTCACCTTGATTTGATGGTGCTTTGCCAAAACAAAATATTTTATCTGAATTTTTTTATTCTTATAGACTGCATCTGATCAAAAACACCCTTTTAAAAACTTGTCATCATGGCTTTATTTTGCTCCTAAACACATTGTGAGCAAAATATGCTGTATCATCATCCTTCTTTACAATTGTTTTTTTGTTCATCTATGACTGAATAAAAGCCTGTTTGAGCAGAGTCACAGGTAAGCTGATGTGGAGAGGTTGGGCAGAGATTTTGGAGGATGGCTTACTTACCTTTGTCCTGAACTTTTCCCTTAACTTTTTCCTTGTACTTTTCCTTGACTTTTGAATCAGCAGCTAACTTGAATATTGTCTCTTTTATCCAGAATGAGAATATGACTTATAGGTAAGCTGGTGTGCTTGAGCTGCAGCAAGAGAGGAAGAGAGGCAGAGATTGCACAGATCTGTGCATTCTAGATTGTAAAAATGGTTTAGATATGCCATCTTGAGGTTATGGAGAGGTCTTTTTTTTTATTTATTTATTTTAGAGAAAACGTCCTCTATAACTTTGGTGTTTCCTAAGCTTGCTCCTCAATTTCCCCCTCTATAAATAACCCCTTTCTCCTTTATTAAGCTTTATTCTCTCACCTTGAACTGGTAAACCCCATATATAACCTTTTAGTACATCACTGTGTACCAGAATATTGTGTGTCAGTTGTGTCTGTGTATCTCTTTGTGAAGCTAATTTAACCCTTGTGTTGCCTGCATGTCAAAATTGATCCATTTCAAAGTTTGAAAATGTGGGAAAAAAAATATTTTCACAGTGAAACTTCTGATGTCCACATTTTCAACATTTTTGTGAAATCTTTGAACATTTTTTGATGGGAAAAAGAAATGTTAAAAATGTTTCTTAAGAAGGTTCACAAAATGTAAATGTTCGTAAAGAAAATATTAGAGGGTTTTACTGATATATATGTAATCACACTAGATTTTTTAGGATTTTTTGGGGGAAGATCCTTACTCATTTTTTGAAAATATTTACAATAATTTTCTTGCCAAATTTGGGCGATTTTTTTTAAATGAAACTTTTAAGGAATTATGGGAATTGTCTTCCTGATGGTTTAGCAAATTTTCCGAAATTTGAGAACTTTTTTCAGACAAGGAAACAATATTTTTGGTGGCCATACATGAGGACAACAGAAGAGTTAATCTTTAATAATGTATGTTGTTTTTTCCTAGATGATTTTTAATAGTTTATACACGAGAAGCTGTTAGATGAATGCAGACTGCAACACTACCTCGTGCAATGCAGGGGATTATCAGCAGAAAGAGATATTTTTAAAGTTACCGTGCTGGGCAGTGCTGCTGATAATAAACCACATGACTCATGACCGTTATCGTGCAGCACTTTCTAGGGCCATCTACGTCTTTCCGTTGCTCCACTTTGTGCGGTTGTATTTCTAACTTACACTATTTTATTTCCCCCAGACCAGAGCCTTAGAGATAGTATCTCTATCTTATCTATCTCTAAGGCTCTGCCCCTGACTGGAACTACGTGGTGGAATACTTTCCGTTATCGAGCTGAATTATGGGTCATTTTGTGTACCTAACGGAGATTCCCACAAATCACGTGACCGCGTCGTGTGGTGACATCAGCGGCCCTCGACCCAGTTGTTCAGTCGGAGTCCAGAGAACCAGGAGGAGGAGCGGGGAGCGTGCATGTCGGCAGCTACTCTCAAGTAAACATTACAGGTAAATAATTCTTTTATTTTCGATGCTATACTGCACCTGTGTTTGTTTGTTTGTTTTTAAGTTGTTGTTTTTTTTATTTTCAATAGACGGGTAAGCGCGACGAGCAAACGCCGCTTTTGTTAGCCGCGTCAGCATCCCGGTCGCTTCAACGTGCGCAACACAGAAAGCGATGAAATCGCAAAACAGGTGCTGTTAACCGTTAGCCAGTGTCTAGATGGAGGGAGAAAACGCCTTAAAGAGCAGCCCTTTGGCGTTTAAAAAAGCCGACATTATCGTTCTGTTAATGTGGGGGGTGGGGGGGTGGGGGGGTGGGTGGGGGGGGCGGCGGCGGCGTGTGGTCACTGTCCAAAAAAATTTAAAATAAATAAATAAATATATATATATATGTATATAACTTGCAGGGAATGGATTCGTCATGACGAGCTGGCTTGTTTTTTTTTTTTTGGGGGGGGGGGGGGGGTTCTGCTGTGGCCTGTATTTCCGCTGTGACGGTGGTCCTCGCAGTTTGGGAGCTGTATTTGTGGATTTTGATGTAACGGGTTGTAATGATGTAATGATGAGGCCTGCGTAGAGATGCGCCTTCTGCAGGTACATCGTAAAAATGGACTGTTTGCGCTGGATTCGTATTTCTGTTTTGGTTTCCAGCCGCTCACACTCTTGTCAAATCATTCTCTGCTGGCCCAGGTTGTTGTTTACTTTTACTTTTACTTGCATTTCGATGTGCAATAAGTCACTTTACGTTTATTTGTGGTGCTTTTCAGCTGCAGATGATTAATATATGAGCCAACAAATGCATAGGCAACTTAAGATGTTTCTCTCAAATATTAATATAATATTAATGCTAATCTTATATCCAGGTTTCTTCATTATAGCCTGATAGTATATTGATTTTGCTTTTCTTGAACTAGGAGTGGATGGTATCATTTAAGACCCTTTATCATTTTATCTAGTTTTTTCAGTATATTTAGTGTCATCATTTTTAATTATAGGACATAGAATGTTGACTTTACTTTGCTTGAACCAGGAGTGTGTTATAGTATTTAATTATTTTTTATCATAATTTCATACCTTCGTATTTAAATATTTGGTTTGGCTGAAATAAATCGTCTGTCAATTGGTTAGTTAACTGGCAGAGATTTCTTGCATGAAAGATTTTTGGGTGACCTGAAAAAATCTCCAGTGCCAAATGATAACAACTGAAAATGTTTCTCTTTGGAGTTTGAATTATATACATTTTGTTCATCAAAATTACAGAGATTTAGTTTTTTCAAATGTCTAGAATACCAGAACACAGCAAAAATGCATATTTTTTTCAAAAACAGGTGACACATTCATTACTTTGTCTCCATGTGCACTGATCATGCTTATTGTCGTGCGTAGTCGCCCACCAAAGGCCCACTCTGAGCAAGGAAAATCTCAGATTGGTAACCACAATTGGTCACTGATTAATCACTGAAGCGACTGTCACAATATTGCACAACACTAAAACCACTATATCTCCTATATCTGTTTCTTTGTGCACAGGCTTTCATATCTCAGCGTGACACTTTCTCTGTGAATAACGCATATACCTGAAAATACATGCTGTCTTCCTTAAGGAGATCCCACAGTGCTCTTTTAAACTCTCCAGTAAATTATTTTTAGTCATAAACTGACAGAATTAGTGGTTGAGGGTCTTCATTTACAGTCTGGATGCTTTTTGTTGACTGAAGATCATGGCCTGTCATCAGATCATGGTCATCAAATGATGCCATCTGAACTAAATTTGTTTACTTTTTTTACAATACATTTGTAAGTTTAATTGCTTAGTTTGAGAAGATTTGGATACACAACCAGGTTATCCATCTTGCCAGCGCCACCTCCTAAAATTGGCAAATGTTTACACACTGCAAGGAGTGAATATTTGATTTTTAACTCTCAGTTGGTGTTTATGCTTCAACAGTGTAATGCTGCCAAGGGGCAAAAATGTTTTTACAACAGTCAGTTTGTAATGAATTTTTTTCTATTATGACTAATTAGAAAGTTATTTTGTTTGAGAAGAATATATGAAAAACAGTAACCAGTCAAGACCAAGAAAAGAAATTGCAACTAACATGAAATTCTAATAAAATGTAAATTTGTCATTATAGCAAAAACATATTTCCATGATGACAACAAACTGTGCATGTATTTATTTCAAAGTGGCAGCAGTTTGTTGCCATACCATGCTAACGTACCTAAAGTGCAGCCATCTGCCACAAGGCGAGGTGTCCGTAGGTTTGACATAGCCAGAGCTGCTGCTGACACTGCACGTCACCATGACACTATCTGGCCAGACTGCTGCACTGACTGGCTGATCAGCTGAAAGCAACACTGTGTCGGTTTTTATCTGCCAGGTGGTCCAGCTGACTGTTTTATAATAGGACGCAAACTGTTCTTAGTGTGAACTGAATACTTCTGGGAGTTTACTTAAAATTAAGCCGGTTCTGTTGTTTGTGCATTGTGTGTGTGAAACAACCACGTGGAGCTTTTTCTTCCCAAAGCTTACAAAACTGTGTTATCACAGTCACTCAGTCATCATGTGACTGTGAAGCAGCATTTTAGCTTTTGATTATACCACTCAGTGAAGTTTATGATGCTGGTTTGTAGGTTTTAGAAGGCATTGTTCAAAAGTTGTACACTCATCTTTAACATGATTTCATTTTACTGCTTACATCATCCATCATTTTATTTTAGCTCGTTGTGGCGCTATGTGCTGTAACGTGCTGATCTTCCTATTGGCCCCACTGCTTTGTGTGCCTGTTCCTGTGTTGTCACTGCATTTCCTGGTGTTGCTCAGGCATGCACATAGCATGTTGTAATATAGGGTTGTCGAGGTATTGTGCCAGCCTAATTGTGTTAACTTGTGTCTCTGGCTAGCCCATTGAATTCCTCCCTTTAACCTAATTCCCGAGTGATAGCTATCAGCAGAAGCCAGAGATAGTGGCACTGTCCTTATCCACAGCGTTTGGGCGTCTCTCCTAAGAGGATTTGAAATCTCCCACGTAATGCTTGTAAAGCTGTAGGAGCCATCCCTTAAACTGACTCCCCAGTCTTAAAAAAAAAAAGAAAAGAAAGACAGACAGAAAGAAAAGCAATATTGACTGTATTCATTTTCATTTTCTCTCAAATATAGAAGTGAAACTGTTGTGGTTTTTGACTTGCACTTGTAGGATGAGTGGTTGAAAGAGAGGGCACAGATGTTCAATGTCCCTCACGTCTTCTATTGTAAAACAGTGTTTGCTTTCTTTGTTTAATACCATTGTTTTAATAATTTTTGGACAATTCTGATTTTATGACATGAAGTGCTGTTATGCTGTTCTACAGCTACATGAATGAATGACTTCAGCCACGTGGAAAATCAATCTGTTGTCAAAATATCAGAGGAGAAGAATGTCTGCACACACAGAGCTGTTGTGACTTCATGCACATTTCTGACATTAACGTCCCATCCTGTGGTGTGTTAGCTTTGGATTATACAAACTAATCCATTGTACACAGATAAAAAGCCACAAACAGGCCAGTACAGATGAATTTAGCTAGCCTAGCCGCGCTAGACCCATGTTCTGAAGGCACAAGGGTCTAGGGAAGCTCAACAGGGAAGGAGGCGGGCTAAAAGATTGTCTTTCAAATCACTCTGCAGCAATTGGGTAGGTATACAACCAAACAGCGCAACGAATAGGCTGACGTAGTTCCTGAAGCGCCGGCGGATTGTGGCTAAGTCCCATTAGCTTCCCAACCAGCGGAGCCAACTGGTATATTAAGGATTTGCCATATCCCGTCGGCATAAGTCCAAATACGTCTTTCTTCTCAATGAAACACTTCAGTGCCGTCCTTTGTTTATCTTTCAAGTTGAATTTTAGCTTCAAATCTTTAAGGGCTGTGGCCAAAGCCGAGTCGAAAGATAACTGTTTATTGTGCGCCGGTTGTTTCTGTCAGAATCGTCGCGCCTCTGTCGTCACTTAGTTACGCCCGCCTTCTGACTCTACACTTCATGGTGATTGATCCGGCCAGTTTTAGGAGAATCCAGCCTCGAGCCTTATGGAGGGTAACTAGACCCACCCTGGCAGAGAAGTAAATTCGTTGCCGTGGGTTGTCTAGCGCGGCTAGGCTAGAATTTAGCAGTAAAGACAATGTGATGTCACTTCTGTTCAACATATCTGAGGTTCTTCAAAGCTTTTTGAGTTTTTTAGGAATTTCAAAATCTAAATATAAGTTCCGGTTGAGGCGTAATTCAAGTAATGTTTCTTGAATGTAGAAAAAAAGTCATACTTTGCTGATATAATTAGCAATTCAAATTAATCAGAATCAAAAATACTTTATTGATCCATGCGGGGAAATTGCTAAATTCACGCTATCATTTTAACAATACTTTGCTGTCCAAGCTGTTTTTTTAACAGCAAATTTTTATATACTATAAAAATAAGGTCTTGCTGTGCAAATACAACTGCAACTATTCTGTTTATAATTTGTTTATTTGCAAAATTTTAAGATTATAATTAATTATAATTATAAATTACATCATCTTGCACTTAGGGAAATTGTCATGAGCCTGTTTCATTTTTTTGTCTTTGTTGAGCAAACCGTGAACTGATTAAAGATGAAAGTAACAGGCTTAGTTTTGGTTATCAATAAAGTTGCAGTTGTAAAGTTGAAGACCTATGACACAGTTATTGCATCTGACACTGATGTCCTTATTTTTATCTTTACATATGATATGAACCATTTTATAGTTCTTATAAATCTTGAGTTAAATGCTTTCGATGGACATTGAACTGGAGGGGAGGCGGATCACATGCTTTGAGTGTCTTGGTCATATGATTAGTTAGGCACTTTTAAGGCATTTGGCTACATCTCTGGGTTCATTTAGCGGACAGATGTCATGTCTTGTGTGACATAAGCAAACAAAATTTGGATTGCATTGTATAGCTTTTGTAGATAGTATTTGTGTCTGTATAAAGAAACAAGCAATCTGTTTATGTAAACTAATTTTGACTGCAGTGCAAACACTGAACTGACAGATGGATTCTCCAAGAAAACAGCAAAACTGTGCTACTTGGTGTAAAGTACGTCCTCCTTACACAACCATTGTTGTCCAGGGAGGGATTTGGCTTCTCAGATAATGATTTGTAATCTTCTATGATCTTAATGGATACTGTCAGTGTGAAGCACCGCCAGGATGTCTGCAGTGTCTCACTGCCCCGTCCTATTGATGGACTGACAGGGATCATGGGGACACATGCTGGAGTACGGATGTGTTTGTCAGGGAAAATAGAGCAGTGTTGCATAACGCTTACTGTTAATTCAGTGCGGTTTGAAAAGAGGGGAGGAGATGGATGGATGGAAGGAGTATGGGAAACGGTAAACATGATTTTAGTGGTCCGATCTGCTCCTGAATGGATATGCTTGTACTTTTTTTTTTAAGTTGATGGCGATGCTCAGAGTCTGTTTGCATATGTATACACTATATACATAACTGTATACTTATAGAAAGTCTATTTTAAACAGTATAGGCCTATGCACCACTGTAAAGCCAGCCTGCTGCCCACTCCAGGGCTCAGTCAGCAATTGGCTCAATGGTTTTTGGCTCCCTTCCGGCACAGCAGAAGTTTTTCTCTGGGGACTGCGGGCCTTTATATGAAACCTGCACAGCACATTTGGAAGCACTGATCAGCCTTATAAATTTGGCATCTCTTGTACAGAGATTTCAGTTTTCTAGGCTTCAGCTCTGTGCATGCAGATGCCATGTTAACATTATAGATTGCAGTGCCAATGGCAGAGAAACCTGTTGACCCAGGATGTGCAGGGGCCTGGTGGGGGGAGGATCTCTGCAGTAGTGGTCAACATGTCAGGTCTGTAACTGAAGCAAAGCAGATTAATAATACATTTGGTTGCCAAGGCACCGCTTGCGTCCATGGTAACGCTGTCAGCACTGGTGTGAACAGAGTTTGCTTTCTTGTAGTTTGTCTTCACCATCCATGCCTCCTTCACTTCACTTTCTCTGCTAGCTACGTCCAAACTGCTCATGAATGGGGATGATAAATTATGTAAGTACGAATGCAGCCAGTGGTTCTTATTTAATGTGAAGTTTTCACTGAGATCAGTCATTTACATAAATCCATTGTTCTTCGTGCAGTAAAGAGAAACATAGACCTCTAATAATCAATTATCTAACTCACTTTTTAAGTAATAATGTCTTTATATTACTAAGTTAAAGCTTCTCCAATATGATGATTGACAGCTTTTTTGAAAATGCGGTTGTAAGCAAAATATATTTCTTATGGGGAGTTTTATTTTTATTATTTTCTTACGTATTATAGGAGAAATTGTTAATAATAATATAATTCTAATCTAGTTGAACTGAGATCACATTTTTCAGTTTAGTTGATACTGAAAACAAATAAGTAGTTGCATGATTAACCATCAGATAGTGGGTTCCATTCACTAAAGTTACTGTAAAGTAGCATTATTTAGCCAAAGTGGTTTATTTTACATCCTAATGCATACATAGTTCTGCACTGTGGAGTCAGAGGAGTTTCTGTACGGTGGCGTGAGGACTGGAGTTTCTGGAAACAACACATTTAGAGTCATGCCTTCAGTTCATTTTTTTTTCCGTTTAAACCACCTCCTAAATCTTGATTAGCACTTCCTGTTGTCAGCTATAACAATCAGATGAGAGCTGGGATGCAACCGAGCTCCATTCAGAGACACTCACTTTGGAAAGTTAATTCATTTAATATTTATTAATAATACGCTCCAGAGCAATCTGGGCACATACGTCACGCTCCAGAGTGGCTGTGTGCGTGTATGACGCAGTGAGTTGGCTTCTAAGATTATAAATGATGCACGTTGTCTATGGTGAGCCGAAGCATCGGTCTGCTAATGCTAGTGTTGTAGCATCATGCAAGTGCCTTTTCTAGTATTTATAGACTATAGCCTGTGGCTGCTGCAAACAGTTTTCTAGTGAAATACCACAGGATGATTGTAATCAGAATAACTTTCATAATCCCTGCAGGTAAATTGCTCATTGAGCACAGATACCTTTACTACTCTCTAATCTCTTCCATTTCAATAGTGTAAATGTATAGTTATTGCACAGTTATTTACACATGTAGCCTTTCTTTTAATATTGTCATAATTTCTACAGATAAGGAATTCTTATTCTCGGTTTCATCATCATGTAACCACTTACTTTAATTGTCCACAGAAATAACATTTTACTCACAAAATGCCCCCCTTTGTCCTGTAGTTAGCACAAATTTATTGCACTCTGGTTCAGATTGTTTGGTTTATTATTAAGAACTCTTCTTCACTGACACTGCGAGTTAAATGAGCTTGTGGTGCCAGTTCACCTTGATCATGAGTGTTAGCCCCAGTGAAACCTGTTATCCCTTTTTGTGATTTAGGTGCCTGGTTGCTTGTCAGAATATGCTCTGATGCAAAGGACTTGTTGAGCTGTAAAGTCTTCCTTTCAGTAACATCTTACAAGCATCTCTAATGACCATATGCATACTTTGACATCCTTCAGTACACAGTCTGTGCAGCAGACCTTTAATTTAATAAAGGAAAATTAGAGGAAGAGGCCTCAGAAAGTGCACTTGAGGAGGAGTCCCTCTTCCAGGACACACAGACATGCAGTAGATATTATGTTGTTGATGTTATTGATGTAAAAAAAAAAAAGTCTTCTTTCATGCAATAATTTACCACTGTTAAAGACACAGACTACTCTAAATTTCCCGTAGGTGTGAATGTGAGTGTGATTGTTCGTCTATGTATGTAGCCCTGTGACAGACAGGCGACCTGTCCAGGGTGTGCCCTGCCTTCACCCGAGTCAGCTGGGATAGGCTCTGGCTTCCCCTGTGACCCTAGTGGGGATGGAGCGGTGTATAGAGAATGGATGGATGGATGGATGTTAAAGACACAGAGTGTAGAAAAGAAACATTTTAGTAGAATCAAAATCTGAAAAAAAATAGACAAGATGATGGTACAACTGCAGAATTTCGTGTAAATAGAAAGGCTGTGTCCTGTGGTTCTGCTCAATCTCTCAGTCATTCCTCCTGCTGCATTGTTTGATTGCCTGTCACATTTTTAATCAGACAGATGCAGTGTTAGTGAGTTTGCCAGTTTGGCCTAGATGTTGTGCTGTCATTATTTTTTCTCTGCTTCGATGTGGCACAGTTACAACACAAGAATAATTGTGAAATTGTACAAATATCCAGGGTGTAAACGTAACATTTAAGTGTAAATCTGCTTAGCTATTTAATATATGTTTGTGTTGGATATGGATGTTTAAACCTCAATAGTTGTTGTATAATTCTGCTTCTCTGTTTTTCATAGATTGTTGCTGCAGAGTGAGCATTTCTTCACACAATGTCCCAGGACAAGAGTGGATACCCTGTAATGGGTGAGACAAACCCACTTCATAACAATGTCTACGGACCCCCTCAGCCAGGTTTCGGCATGCCCCCTCCCAACTACAGCCAAGCCCCAGGGGGACCGTACCCACCAGCCGCCGGATATGGACAGCCTGGCTTCCCACAGGCAGGCCCAGGTTTTGCCCCTGGTCCATACCCTCAGATGCCTTACCCTCAGATGCCCTATCCACAGGGACCCTACCCTCAGGGGCCTTATCAGCAAGGACCCGGACAGCCAGGCTTTCCTGGCGACCCGATGGGTAAGTCAATGTGATGAGATACTCTCTTGGTACAAGCATTTTTTTGAAATCCATACCTGAATGTTTTCACTGAGGTAATGAAACATTACATAGCTCAACAGTGGGGACTGTACGTATATGACGATGAGCACACTGTGAAATTATACTCTGCTATTTTGCTCTCAAAAAAGGGGGTCAGCAATAGTTGTTTTTTCTCACTCATTTGATTTAACTGTCTCAGTTTTACATGTGAAAGCTGGAAGAAGGCGTATTTTTATCCCTGGAAACAAGAGAGCGAGTGTTTTCACAAGGATAATCCAGTAACCAGAATGTGGAATAATGTGCTAGCTCAAGGGGGTCTGGGGGAATGCCAACACCAAATGTAAACATGTATTTCAATTTTTGCAAAAGAGAATTGGGCCTCTTGTGTACCTCAGCCTTTACAGTCATTTAATAGCTATTAATATCTATAACCAGGCCTGTTCCTGACTAATCAGAACCTGTGCAAAGCAGACATCAGGAGACCTTATTTAATATTTTTTATACATTTATTTACATCTTCAGCGTAAGGTTTAAGACGTGCTACAGTATGGTTAATGTATTGTTTTGCCTGAAACATAATGTAACATTATTCAACAAGAGAGCTACAATTTGCATTAGTTTTCTATTAAATTACTTATAATAAAAAATCTATGCCAACAATAATTGTATAAGAGCAAAAATTGTGAATCACTTGACCCTACTGTGAATCTACTGAATCAGCTCAAGTTTCAGTTCATATTCAGCTGTAAAAAAAACGATGTCAATAAAGATTATACAGTAATTCTTTCATTTATTAAGCTTATAGATTTAACACTTCCAGTTGCTGTTTTATTAGAAGCAAAAATTTAAATAACAAAGTGGCCAGCTGAACTAATACGAGTGGTTATCTGCTGGGCCAGCAGCCAGGACTTATGAAAAGCGCTTGGAGAGCACAATACTGACCCCACTTTAGATCAGACTTGACACAGATGAATGGGCAGTTAGTGAGATGATCAATACTGCCGTCAGAGCATGCTAAAAATGCCACAAACATCCATCTGCTTGTTTTGCAAATTGCTTTTTTTAAGCCCCTAATAGTCGTCTTATAATTGTTATTCAGGAGCACCTGCAGGCAGTCCTGGATACCATGGCGATGGCCCTCCATCTTACTACGACAACGAGGAGTTCACCAACTCTGGTTTTGAGGACAAGACTATCCGACAAGCTTTCATCAGAAAAGTAGGTGTTTGTGTATCTAACAGATAAAGCATTTACAGTGCAGTCTGTAATGCTTCTCACATTATCACAAAATCCGACCAAAATATAATCTGCCATCTCTGAAAAACTGCTTAATACTTTCATTTCTCTTCAGGTCTTCATGGTTCTAACAGTGCAGCTGCTGGTCACTTTCTCCTTCGTTGCCGTCTTCACCTTTGTCGCTGATGCCAAAAACTTTGTGCGTCGTAATCCATGGACATACTACGTGTCATATGCAGTCTTCTTTGTGGCTCTAATCGTCCTGAGCTGCTGTGGAGACTTCCGCCGCAAACACCCCTGGAATTTGGTTGCTCTGGTGAGAACTTACCTGAACACCAAACAATAAAGTTGGGAATTCAAGGGCTTAACAGTTTGGGGGAAATGTCTACTTTTGATTTGTCTGAGAGATACTGTGATCTGATGTGTGATATCGCTCTTGAAAGTCAAGCTTTCGTTCAGTATTCACCGTGTAGTAAATTTAAAACATGCAATGGAGCATTATCACATGATATACCAGAAGTGTGACTGTCACCTGGAGAGGACAGCATAAAATGTGAAAATTATAAGCACAGCTGTTTAAACTCTGGACCACATGTAGCAAAATGTATTATGTCTGGTTATTAAATAATGACATTGGACTTGTGTTGCTGAACCAAAGTGTGCTTGCCTGAATCATGAGACACACATTGAATAATTGGCAGCATGAACAGTCCCTGAAAGTTCGATCTCCTCACATTAAATAAAACTGAATTACAGCATTAGTCTTACTGTTTAATAGCCACATGTTGTGCATCCTGAACAGCAGCCTTTGCAATTTGCTAATTGCATAGTTTAAAATTGCAAAATTGATTTCACATCAAAAAATTGTTAAACCCGAAGAAATACTTCTTGTAAAAGTCTGTTTGCATTATAAATAAGCTGGGTTGTGACTTCTGACACGCACACATTGTAACAAAAAGAAGTAATGGTTAAGCAAAAAATAATGCAGAATGAATTGAAATGCAATCAAATGCAAGGCACCGGTGTAGTGGAGGCTGAACACACACACACACACACACACACCTCTAAATTCTGAAATAAGCTTTTAGGCAGACAGCATGAGGTATTATTGTTACCCTTAAAGAGGTGCTGTAATTTATTTTTGGCTGAATGTGAAACCTATAAAGAGTGTAGTGTGTGTTGTTAATTTGGTCGTTTTCTGTCTTCCAGTCCATCCTGACGCTGAGCCTCTCCTACATGGTGGGCATGATCGCCAGCTTCTACGACACAGACACAGTCATCATGGCTGTGGGCATCACTGCAGTGGTCTGCTTTACCGTCGTCATGTTCTCACTACAGGTCAGCACACAAAAGCTGCTTTTGCAAATGTCTACACTCCCACATCCAAACATCATCCCTCTGGCACTTTGTTTTTTGAATTGAATTTGAAACAAAGTGAGAATTTCCTAATATTACCATTGAGCAATACTGCTTTGAGTCTGATATGGCTTTTTTTTCCTTTACAGAGCAAGTACGACTTCACTTCATGTCGGGGCGTGCTGTTTGTGTGCCTGATCGTGCTGCTGCTCTTCTCCATCCTCTGCATTTTCATCCGCCACAAGATCCTGCACATCGTCTATGCCTCACTTGGAGCCCTGCTCTTCACCTGCGTAAGTTTCACACTTGCATAATTTAAAAACTTCAAACCTTGTCACATCAGGAATTTTAGCATTTCAATGAGTCCCTGAGCGTCTTTATTTTTCATCCATAGTTTCTCAGAAATTTCAATTTTCGCAAGACACTAATGATAATTTCTATGTCGTTCCTGAGCAAGGTCAGATAATTTCTTAATCTGTAAGTTTGTTTTCTAGTTCGCCACTACCCTTTGTTTTTTGACTGTGTTTATCCTTGGTATAAAGATGGCGTTCCACCTTCCAATGAACTTCATTCTGCTCAATATTAATTGCATGTGCAGAATGTTAAAAAGTAAAGCACAAGCTGAGGGGAGAAAATGATTCACGCTTAGAGGAAGGCGCTGCATAAACTTCTCAACATCGGAATGTGTCACCGCACACTGTGAGATCCAACCTCCACCACAACAGCTGTTAAAACACTATGAGCATTTAGTTACGTAGAGGGTACAATGAGTGTGTTGAGCCAACAGATGAAGAAGATAATCTTCTCAAGAGTGGATTGTACTCTGATAAAGCAGGAGGGGATGTGATTGGATGCACTGGATACTACAGAGCAACTCCTTAAGTCAGAACAATTACTCTATTGGTTTTAAATACACTGGTGCTATCAGGATATGGAATAGGGAAACCTGAATCGATTTACAGGAGTGAAAATAAAACAAAATATTGCTGCCAATGCTATCAATGTTGTCTCAACTCCGAAGCAGGTGTTCAGACCAAAGGTAACCCTGCATTAACATTAAGTCCGGCTTTTACAGTGTGTTGCTTTAAGTACCTGAGAAATTTATCCAGAAAGTCCATGAGCCAAGTGGTTTATACAATATTATGCATTTTGCTGTATTGCAAATTTGCCTACGAAACGGCAATTTTTAAAAAAATTCTTCGTGATGTAAGTAATCTACAAAAAAAGGTGCATCTGGATGACTTGTTTTTTCACTGCTGCAGTACCAAAGTGGGGTCAGCTTAAACTTTTTTTACAAACAACCCTGTCTTTATTTTTTGGCTTTGGCATCCGGCCTGAATTAACCCGTTAAACTGCAGTACGGCGGTACACTTACTAATTTGCATAGGAATTTAAAGAATGTCCGAAGGCTACAAACGCGATTATACAAACACTATACGACGATGGAAAGCTTAGATTCTCATGAATCCGCCGGTATAAACCACTTTCAGATGTGATTACCACAGCAGGTAATATAAACACATTTGTCTGACAAACAATGAATATCCATCCATCCGTTCTCTATACACGGCTTTAACGTACACAGCGCGACTCACATTTCCGGGTTCATTATTACACACAGATGAAAATATTCCACAAAAAACAGCCATAATCCAACCTTGGACATCCAGACGAAACAAGTCAGTAAAATATTTTGTCCAGAACATGTGCCGAAGTCGGTATATACTCCACGAATCGGTCGTTTTCAAGGAAATGCACCTCACGATGCGCGTCCAATACTCCCTGTATTTCTCGTCATATTTTTTATTTACAAATAGAATATTAGCGATTTTTTTTTGTACTGAAAATGGCTGGAATTGACTGCAGCTTAAAGGGTTAAATGGATTAGAGGGCTACATTTTTTTATGCAGTACTGTCTGTCTAGAAGCAGCCAAAATGTCACAATATGTCTGAAACCTAAGAGAAACTTTACATATGGATGACAATATTAAAAAACTAGTTGTTTATGTCCCTTGTATATACTATAATTTAATATTTGCAGCTTCCTGAATAAGTGTATTCAGGCTTAGGTTTGTGAGAGTGTATGGATGTATTTAGCGCATGTCACGGTTTTATCTGAAACAATAACTGTAAAAATTAATTTTTTGGCCAGTCATCATAGATCACATTATTATAAATGTTCTAAATCTTCACCTTTCCTCTGTGCAGTTTTTGGCTGTTGACACTCAGCTTCTCCTTGGCAACAAGAAGCTGGCCCTGAGTCCAGAGGAGTACATATTCGCTGCCCTCAACCTCTACACCGACATCATCAACATTTTCCTCTACATCCTGGCTATTGTGGGACGCTCCCGCGAATGAGGCAGCACTCGCAAGAGAACAGCAGCAAGACAGAGAATGCCTCCCTTTAGTGTGAAACGTTGCTAACATACCCTTTCCTTCTGACTCATTTAACTTTTTCCCAAGATTCTTTGTTTCCCTTCCTATCACACACACAGTTCTGTTTTTCAAACAGGTAGTAGTGACGTGAAGGAAATGCAGCCTGTCGTAAGATGAAGCTGAGAGGAGCACTTATTTATTTACTCGAAAGCAAGTCTTACCATTAATGACAGAATGATCTGTCCTCAGTTTTGACCACTCCGCTCGCTCTAACTGTCCTCTGCTTCTACTAACACAGATGGTCTATGTCGACATCACCTGCCCCCCGATTTTCCTGCTTGGCTCGGCACAGTGCAGAATAAACCATTTTATCCTGTGGGTGCTTGGCACTCAGCCTGGCCTTGCTGTAGAGATTTAACAGAAAATGAGTGGGGAAGATAATGCTAAATATTGATGCAAACCACCTTTGCCTGAAGAGAAGTTAGTGTTAGAAATACCCTCCTCCTTCAGATCTGTCTGTTTCCCCAAACGTATCTTTCAGCCTGCTGGTGTGAAGTAACTCTGCATGGCAAAACTGGACACACAACTAAAGATGTGGTATGATTCTCTAGAGCTACCAGAGGAATACCTCTAGCTTGCTTGTCACAGCTGTAAATAGTTAAGTGTATTACTGTATATGATACCAGTATCCCCCCCTACCTCTGAAAGGCATGCTGGAGCAATTCAAATGGATGTGTTGCTTTTTGGAAAAATGTGCTTTAACATACAGTCCAGCAACTAAAATCTTTTAATGGCATAAGAATGAAGATCAGCGTTGGATGTATATGACAAACATAAATTAATATTTATAAACAGTATATTCTTACAGAAGATCTTTTCAAAATAAAGACATTTTTGTTCTCCAATTATTTGTGTAACTCCAAAGCTAAGATGTTATCTTACTTTTCCTTCATCTTTTTTTTTTTATCTTTACTATCCCCTCTTGTCTGGTCAATAATGTGAAGTGAAATTCAGTGTTGTATTTATTTTTTTTCTCATTACAACTAATATTTAAGATACTGGCATTTGTGGCCACTTTAAATTAAGCTGGTCCTTTTCATACTATTATCAGATTAATGGACACTGGACTTGAAGGAAATGAAAGATACGACTTGTCTGCTTATTGAGTTTGATGTAGATAACAGGGTTGCTTTGCAGGTGGTGTAAAGCATAGGAAAAAAGAAACTTGGACTTTTGAGTTGATTGTGAATCCGTAACACACTGGTTACACACTTGCTTAAGGTGAAACACACAAAATAAGCTAAAATGCACTGGAGGCCAAAATACTCATACATCCCAACACACACAAGTTGAATAATATATTAATCTTGAATCTTTTTATTCTGTAATTTCTGTTTTGATTCTCACCTCTTGCATGAGCCACTCCTCATTTGCATGTGCTGATAATGCACACAGTACAGCTGCTGTGTACTGAAACTATCTGGGGAGACAATGTTGTAAGGCAGCCCTGTTAGACCTTTTTTTTTCTTCTTTTTTTAAGTTATTGTGTTTGTATCTAACTAATGTGCAAGTGTATATAGACCTCCTTAGTGGTTTGACGTGTATAGGTAAAGTCAGTTTTGGGCTTTGTAGGTCTGTTCGCATTGTATATTTGCATCAAATTGAAGTTGAACTGGATTCCTCAACACAGCTGTTTGCTTTTCATTAAAACTGATACAATGTAAAGGTGTTGAACTTGGAGTGTTGATTTATGTTTCAACAGCTTAAAAGGAAATGGAACTTCCTGAGCTCCTTAGACATTTATCTGATAAAAGCTGTGTTTTTTGTTGTAATTTCCAGAGTATTTCCAGTATGATCAGCTGAGTTTTATCACAAGAAATGAATTTGTAGCAGCCAATAAGTAGCAAAAAGTTGTCAACCAATGGTCTGACACTTTATTTTCAAAATTTTCTTGGTCACATTTCCAAAACAAAACTTAAAAGTGTCTCTATTTAAGACCCCCTTCAGAGAAACTTAAGTTTTTTCCTTGCAGCATAACAATGACAGTCTTACAAGTACAGATTTAGATTTCCAGAATGTCATACAAAACAAACATAAAGAATCAACTTGCAGGAGTGTAAGTACTCTTTCTCGGACTGGCTTGAATATGTGTTGAAGTAGAATGAATTTATTTTTTTTTATAGAAAAGAAACTTTAATGTGTCACTTAATTAAATCAGTGTTTTTGGAAGTCATATATTTGTGTTAAATATAAAAAGTCCAGTATCAGTGGGTTTATGACTTCAGATCTTATATCTTGGCACATATCAGAAGCTAATAATACAGTTTACCTCCACTGAAATACATTATGAGAGCATCAATTAAGAGTAAGATTACAATGACAACTATTTCCATATGTAAATATAAATATTTAAAAGAATAATTACATATTTTCTTATGCAGTGGTGGCACAGCAGAAGGGAGCACTGTTCATGTATAATGTATGGTAATTAAGTGGAGGTTAGTCTTTTACAATGTTTGCTTTTCAAAAATTAACGTTCATGTATGACTAAAATAATTAAATACATAATCATCAATGCATTATGCTCATAGACTGTATAATAAAGATAAAAAAATTTTTAAAATATGAAAAATGTTAATATCTAAAAAAAATATATAATTATATTTAAAAATTAAGACAAAATATGTATATAAAAATACTGATCTTTATTATACAGTCTATGATTGTGTTTATGGTGTACACGCGCGCGCACAGCCGTTTGGAGGTTGAGGAACATCAGTATAGTTCTGGAAAAGACACTGGCTGGATAAACATGAACGAACCGGGAGGTTAGTCGACCTACATTTAAGATTAATTAGCAGTCACCGATTCAGAAATAACCAACAAAAAGTTTTTTGAATATACTAAATGGGCGTTAGCTTTGAAACTGCCACAACTATCCTGTAACTGTTCAGTTATCTTTAGCTAGTCGGCTAAATAGTTAGCTAATCCCTCAAATAGCACAAGTATATTTCATTTTGAAAAGTCACTCATGTTAGCTAAACACGACACTCAGCATTGCAAACTAGCAATTTCCGTTGGTTAACTATAGTACAGGGTATTTGTATCTGTTCTCGACTTTATTATTAGCAAACGTAAAGCATGTAAGGTAACATTTAGCTTGGTGCCTAATTAGGACGATATTTCTGACTAACGCCATTTGCCAGCTAACACCAGCTCCTAAAGCCACAGTAAGCTGGAACAGTATAGAGAGGCAAAATCTGACATTTCACTTTTATTGACATTACAGGATTCAGCATTGAGGACATGATTACACCAGTGAAAGAAGGTAAACTGTTCTAAAAGCAAATTATTGATCAGTTGTCAGCTGTCAAGTTACTCACCAACTACACTGAGCAAGAATATAAATACAGCATGCAACTGCTCTCTTCTCTGACTCTGACAGATGGTTAAAAAACTAGTTTCTATTGTGTTGTTTAGAGGAGGGTTAATTTAGCCAGTTTCACACAAGAAGTTGTTAACTAGTGACAAATTGTCTACCATTGATTTAATCTATTTTTTTGGCTTTAAAGGAAATGAACAGACAGTGACCAGAACAGGACACTCCTTTGAATTTTGACTACCAAGGGTCACCTTACAATGCAGCTTTATTCAAATAACAATACCAGAGATCACAAAACAAACAACATGTTGGTAGGCTGAATACTGGCATGTCAAGCATAGCCAGGTACTTCGATGTGCACAACTCTTATCTTTCGCCAAAGGAATTGTTTCAAACAACATGATCAAACAGTCTCCCACAAGATGCTGGACGTGCAGAAAACATTAACTGCAAATTGAAAATTTGTAAAAGTATAAATTTAAATAAATTCTAGACCATGCCAAGTTGTTTTAGTCATAAAATACTAGATTGCTCTTTGTTCTTTTGTCGTTTTGTGTCTCATTTTTGTAATATTTTGTCTTTTTTTGTCTGACTTTTGTTGTTTGCCTAATATTTCTTGTCCTTTTGTTTCCTGCTTTTGGCATTTTGTGTTTCCCTTTTGTCTCGCTTGTGTTTTCCTTTTGTCTTGCTTGTGTTTTTTTATCTGATTTTTGTCATTTAGTGTTTTGCTTTTTTGTTGTTTTGTGTATTGTTTGTGTGATTTTGTTTTTTGTCTCATTGTGTTGTCTGCTTTTTTGTCATTTTGTTTCTCGCTTTTGTCATTTTTGGTCTTGTTTTTGTCATTTGTGTAATTTTTTTGTTTTGTTTTGGTTGTTTGCCCATTCGTTTTTATCTCTTTTTTGTTTTGTGTCGTTTGTCTCATTTTTTGTCGTTTTGTGCCTCATTTTTGTAGTATTTTGCCTTGTTTTTTGTCCTTTTTTGTCTGACTTTTGTCGTTTTGAAAGCAAAATACTGTATCAGTCACTTTCAGATACCTGTAACTAAATGTTTTGTACCTTTGTAAATAAACTCCGATCTGTACATTGTAATTTGTAAATGATAAACTGAGGCATAGTGTTGCTAATCCATTAATTATTTGTATAAATAACCATGGAACAAATGATTAAAGCCTCATGGCTGATACAATTTTCATGCAGGTGGAGAAAGGCAGGAGCCCAAAGTTGAGCAGCTGATAGGGAAACTAAGGAAGCTGCAACAAGGTATGGTTTGACTCATAGATATATACAGACGCCAGATGTCTCAAGACGGAGTCTGCGGCGTCGTCACTTGGCGGCCATCTTAGGACAGGGGACTGCTCTGGCGCACTGTACTGTAGTCAATGGTAAGGTGGATGATTTCCTCACTTTAACACTCATAACTCGCTCAATTCTTGATTGATTTACAAACGGTTTAGTTTATTACAAGCCTTACTAACGTGGCTATGATTCAGGCTCAATTCCGAAATCGCAGCTTTTCGTTTTGAAAAATGCGGCATAGTTGTGTGTCTTTTCTGCCTGGCTACTCACATTGAAACTGCGGTCAAGCCAGCCGCCTCTCGTTTCTCCGTAGTCAAGCCAGCCGCTCCTACATTTTCAGTGCGCTCTTATCGTCAGCTTACGGTAAATGCACGACCGCGCATCAACTATTTCCGGTTTAAAAAATAAAGCGCTGCATTCGCAGATGTATTATACAGGGATGTTTTAAGTAACTGACTCAGCTTAACTGTTAACTATCGAATTGTACGGCTAATATTTACACTAAATAAATAGCTTGAAGTATAAGAAGCTGAAAACTTGTTTATCTATCTGTCTGTCTGTCTGTCTTAAAAATTGTGAATTCAAATAAAAAGTGATGTGTGTCATCCCAGTGATCTATTAGTGTGATAATAAAATAAACCTCAGTCGAAAAGTCACATGATCTGGACCGAAATGAGAAGACATGCTGATATTTACATTAAAAAAGTTTAATTTTTTGCTTTAAAATCTTTTAAGCCAAACTATTTCTTCTTCTTTGGCGTATGCTGACCAGGTAAGGTAGCATTGTGATTCTGCATTAGTTTGGGGTCAATACGTCACATGACCTGAGAGCTATTGAGCAAAAAAGCTAATATTTACTGTAAAAAAACTGTTAAAAATCAATAAAGACCAGAAATCAAATATAAATTGCCGTATGTTGACCATCTTTAGTAGCACTATCATTCTGCATTAGTTTGGGGTCAATATGTCACATGATCTGAGAGCTATTGAGCAAAAAAGCTAATATTTACTGTAAAAAAACTGTTGAAAAACAATAAAGAGCAGAAATCAAATATAATTTGGCATATGTTGACCATCTTTAGTAGCACTATCATTCTGCATTAGTTTGGGGTCAATAGGTCACATGACCTGAGAGCTATTGAGCAATAAAGCTAATATTTACTGTCAAAAAACTGTTAAAAATCAAGAATGTCCGAAAATCAAATATAAATTGGCGTATGTTGACCATCTTTAGTAGCACTATCATTCTGCACTGGTTTGGGGTCAATACATCACATGACCTGAGAGCTATTGAGCTAAAATGCTAATATTTACTGTAAAAAAACTGTTAAAAATCAATAAAGACCAGAAATCAAATATAAATTGCCGTATGTTGACCATCCTTAGTAGCACTATCATTCTGCACTGGTTTGGGGTCAATATGTCACATGACCTGAGAGCTATTGAGCTAAAATGCTAATATTTACTGTCAAAAAACTGTTAAAAATCAATTATGTCCTAAAATCAAATATCAATTGGCGTATGTTGACCATCCTTAGTAGCACTATCATTCTGCACTGGTTTGGGGTCAATAAGTCACATGACCTGAGAGCTATTGAGCTAAAATGCTAATATTTACTGTAAAAAAAACTGTTAAAAATCAATAAAAACCAGAAATCAAATATAAATTGGCGTATGTTGACCATCCTTAGTAGCACTATCATTCTGCACTGGTTTGGGGTCAATAAGTCACATGACCTGAGAGCTATTGAGCTAAAATGCTAATATTTACTGTAAAAAAACTGTTAAAAATCAATAAAGACCAGAAATCAAATATAAATTGGCGTATGTTGACCATCTTTAGTAGCACTATCATTCTGCACCGGTTTGGGGTCAATACGTCACATGATCTGCGCGATATTGAGCTAAAATGCTAATACTTACTGTAAAAAATTAATAATAAATTCAGTATCCACTCAATTCACTCAAGTATCCAAATGGTATGAAAAGTGCTGTGTCTTGATCATTCTGTTTCATACTATAATCCCAAATAGATTTGGAGTGCTGAGAGCTATTTAGCTCAATAGCTCTCAGGTCATGTGACGTATTGACCCCAAACTAATGCAGAATGATAGTGCAACTAAGGATGGTCAACATACGGCAATTTATATTTGCTTTCACGACATTATTGATTTTTAACAGTTTTTTGACAGTAAATATTAGCATTTTAGCTCAATAGCTCTCAGGTCATGTGACGTATTGACCCCAAACTAAAGCAGAATGATAGTGCTACTACAGATGATCAACATATACCAATTGATATTTGATTGCTGGTCTTTATTGATTTTTGACAGTAAATATTAGCATTTTAGCTCAATAGCTCTCAGGCCATGTGACGTATTGACCCCAAACTAATGCAGAATGATAGTCCGACTAAGGATGGTCAACATATACTCCTATACTCCTTATGCCGATCTCACTCACTCACACCTGGAATCGAACCCCGGGCTCCCGGGTGCCAGCCAGCCACTCAAACACTGAGCAATACTCCCTATGCCTGTCTCACTCACTCCTATACTCCCTATGCCTATCTCACTCACTCACACCTGGAATCGAACCCCGGCCTCCCGGGTGCCAGCCAGCCACTCTACCCACTGAGCAATACTCCCCATGCCGATCTCACTCTACCCACTGAGCAATACTCCCTATGCCTATCTCATTCACTCACACCTGGAATCGAACCCCGGGCTCCAGCCACTCTACCCACTGAGCTTTACTCCCTATGCCTTTCTCACTCACTCACTCCTATACTCTCTATGCCTATCTTACTCACTCACTCACACCTGGAATCGATCCCCGGCCTCCCGGGTGCCAGCCAGCCACTCTACCCACTGAGCTTTACTCCCTATGCCTTTCTCACTCACTCACTCCTATACTCTCTATGCCTATCTTACTCACTCACTCACACCTGGAATCGATCCCCGGCCTCCCGGGTGCCAGCCAGCCACTCTACCCACTGAGCTATACTCCCTATGCCTTTCTCACTCACTCACTCCTATACTCTCTATGCCTATCTCACTCACTCCTATACTCTCTATGCCTATCTTACTCACTCACTCCTGGAATCGATCCCCGGCCTCCCGGGTGCCAGCCAGCCACTCTACCCACTGAGCTATACTCCCTATGCCTGTCTCACTCACCCACTGAGTTATACTCCCTATGCCTGTCTCGCTCACTCCTATACTCTCTATGCCTATCTTACTCACTCACACCTGGAATCGAACCCCGGCCTTCCGGGTGCCAGCCAGCCACTCTACCCACTGAGCTATACTCCCTATGCCTGTCTCATTTACTCTTATACTCCCTATGTCTATCTCACTCACTGAGCTATTCTCCCCATGCCTGTCTCACTCACTCACTCCTTTATTCATCTCACTCACTCACTCCTATAGTCCCTATGCCTGTCTCACTCACCCACTCACTCACTCCTATACTCTCTATGCCTATCTTACTCACTCACTCACACCTGGAATCGAACCCCGGCCTCCCGGGTGCCAGCCAGCCACTCTACCCACTGAGCTATACTCCCTATGCCTGTCTCACTCACCCACTCCTATACTCTCTATGCCTGTCTTACTCACTCACTCACACCTGGAATCGAACCCCGGCCTCCCGGGTGCCAGCCAGCCACTCTACCCACTGAGCTATACTCCCTTTGCCTGTCTCACTCACTCTTATACTCCCTATGTCTATCTCACTCACTGAGCTATACTCCCCATGCTTGTCTCACTCACACCTGGAATCGAACGCCGGCCTCCCGGGTGCCAGCCAGCCACTCAACCCACTGAGCTATACTCCCTGTGCCTATTTCACTCACCCACTGAGCTATACTCCCTATGCCTGTCTCACTCACTCTTATACTCCCTATGTCTATCTCACTCACTGAGCAATACTCCCTATGCCTGTCTCACTCACTCACTCACACCTGGAATCGAACCCCGGCCTCCCGGGTGCCAGCCAGCCACTCTACCCACTGAGCAATACTCCCTGTGCCTATCTCACTCACCCACTGAGCTATACTCCCTATGCCTGTCTCACTCACTCACACCTGGAATCGAACCCCGGCCTCCCGGGTGAGAGCCAGCCACTCTACCCACTGAGCTATACTCCCTGTGCCTGTCTCATTCACTCTTATACTCCCTATATCTATCTCACTCACTGAGCTATACTCCCCATGCCTGTCTCACTCACTCACTCACTCACTCACTTCTTTACTCATCTCACTCAGTCACTCCGATAGTCCCTATGCCTATCTCACTCACTCCTATACTCTCCATGCCTATCTTACTCACTCACTCACACCTGGAATCGAACCCCGGCCTCCCGGGTGCCAGCCAGCCACTCTACCCACTGAGCTATACTCCCTATGCCTGTCTCATTCACTCTTATACTCCCTATGCCTATCTCCCTATCTCCCTCACTCCTATACTCCCTATGCCTATCTCACTCACTCACACCTGGAATCGAACCCCGGTCTCCCGGGTGCCAGCCAGCCACTCTCCCCACTGATCTATACTCCCTGTGCCTATTTCACTCTCCCACTGAGTTATACTCCCTATGCCTGTCTCACTCACTCCTATACTCCCTATGCCTATCTCACTCACTCCTATACTCTCTATGCCTATCTCCCTCACTCCTTTACATACTCCCTATGCCTGTCTCACTCACTCACTCACACCTGGAATCGAACCCCGGCCTCCCGGGTGTCAGCCAGACACTCTACCCACTGAGCTATACTCCCTGTGCCTATCTCACTCACCCACTGAGTTATACTCCCTATGCCTGTCTCACTCACTCCTATACTCTCTATGCCTATCTTACTCACTCACAACTGGAATCGAACCCCGGCCTCCCGGGTGCCAGCCAGCCACTCTACCCACTGAGCTATACTCCCTATGCCTGTCTCACTCACCCACTCCTATACTCTCTATGCCTGTCTTACTCACTCACTCACACCTGGAATCGAACCCCGGCCTCCCGGGTGCCAGCCAGCCACTCTACCCACTGAGCTATACTCCCTTTGCCTGTCTCACTCACTCTTATACTCCCTATGCCTGTCTCACTCACTCTTATACTCCCTATGTCTATCTCACTCACTGAGCTATACTCCCTATGCCTGTCTCACTCACTCTTATACTCCCTATGTCTATCTCACTCACTGAGCTATACTCCCCATGCTTGTCTCACTCACACCTGGAATCGAACGCCGGCCTCCCGGGTGCCAGCCAGCCACTCAACCCACTGAGCTATACTCCCTGTGCCTATTTCACTCTCCCACTGAGTTATACTCCCTATGCCTGTCTCACTCACTCCTATACTCCCTATGCCTATCTCCCTCACTCCTATACTCTCTATGCCTTTCTCCCTCACTCCTATACTCTCTATGCCTATCTTACTCACTCACTCACTCACACCTGGAATCGAACCCCGGCCTCCCGGGTGCCAGCCAGCCACTCTACCCACTGAGCTATACTCCCTGTGCCTATTTCACTCACCCACTGAGCTATACTCCCTATGCCTGTCTCACTCACTCTTATACTCCCTATGTCTATCTCACTCACTGAGCAATACTCCCTATGCCTGTCTCACTCACTCACTCACACCTGGAATCGAACCACGGCCTCCCGGGTGCCAGCCAGCCACTCTCCCCACTGAGCTATACTCCCTGTGCCTGTCTCATTCACTCTTATACTCCCCATGTCTATCTCACTCACTGAGCAATACTCCCTGTGCCTGTCTCACTCACTCCTATACTCCCTATGCCTATCTCACTCACTCACACCTGGAATCGAACCCCGGCCTCCCGGGTGCCAGCCAGCCACTCTACCCACTGAGCTGTACTCCCTATGCCTGTCTCACTCACTCCTACACTCATCTCACTCACTCACTCCTATAGTCCCTATGCCTATCTCACTCACTCACATACTCTCTATGCCTATCTTACTCACACCTGGAATCGAACCCCGGCCTCCCGGGTGCCAGCCAGCCACTCTCCCCACTGAGCTATACTCCCTGGGCCTATCTCACTCACCCACTGAGCTATACTCCCTTTGCCTGTCTCACTCACTCTTATACTCCCTATGTCTATCTCACTCACTGAGCTATACTCCCTATGCTTGTCTCACTCACACCTGGAATCGAACCCCGGCCTCCCGGGTGCCAGCCAGCCACTCTACCCACTGAGCTATACTCCCTGTGCCTGTCTCACTCACACCTGGAATCGAACCCCGGCCTCCCGGGTGCCAGCCAGCCACTCTACCCACTGAGTTATACTCCCTATGCCTGTCTCACTCACTCCTATACTCTCTATGCCTATCTCCCTCACTCCTATACTCTCTATGCCTATCTTACTCACTCACTCACTCACACCTGGAATCGAACCCCGGCCTCCCGGGTGCCAGCCAGCCACTCTACCCACTGAGCTATACTCCCTGTGCCTATTTCACTCACCCACTGAGTTATACTCCCAATGCCTGTCTCACTCACTCCTATACTCCCTATGTCTATCTCACTCACTGAGCTATACTCCCCATGCCTGTCTCACTCACTCACTTACTCATCTCACTCAGTCAGTCCTATAGTCCCTATGCCTATCTCACTCACTCACTCACTCCTATACTCTCTATGCCTATCTTACTCACTCACTCACACCTGGAATCGAACCCCAGCCTCCCGGGTGCCAGCCAGCCACTCTCCCCACTGAGCTATACTCCCTGTGCCTATTTCACTCACCCACTGAGTTATACTCCCAATGCCTGTCTCACTCACTCCTATACTCTCTATGCCTGTCTTACTCACTCACTCACACCTGGAATCGAACCCCGGCCTCCCGGGTACCAGCCAGCCACTCTACCCACTGAGCTATACTCCCTGTGCCTATTTCACTCTCCCACTGAGTTATACTCCCTATGTCTATCTCACTCACCCACTGAGCGATACTCCCTATGCCTGTCTCACTCACTCTTATACTCCCTATGTCTATCTCACTCACTGAGCTATTCTCCCCATGCCTGTCTTACTCACTCACTCACACCTGGAATCGAACCCCGTCCTCCCGGGTGCCAGCCAGCCACTCTCCCCACTGAGCTATACTCTCTGTGCCTATCTCACTCACCCACTGAGTTATTCTCCCTATGCCTGTCTCACTCACTCCTCTACTCCCTATGCCTATCTTACTCACTCACACCTGGAATCGAACCCCGGCCTCCCGGGTGCCAGCCAGCCACTCTACCCACTGAGCGATACTCCCTATGCCTGTCTCACTCATCCACTCACTCACTCCTATACTCTCTATGCCAATCTTACTCACACCTGGAATCGAACCCCGGCCTCCCGGGTGCCAGCCAGCCACTCTACCCACTGAGCTATACTCCCTATGCCTGTCTCACTCATCCACTCACTCACTCCTATACTCTCTATGCCTATCTTACTCACTCACACCTGGAATCGAACCCCGGCCTCCCGGGTGCCAGCCAGCCACTCTCCCCACTGAGCTATACTCCCTATGCCTGTCTCACTCAGTCACTCACTCCTTTACTCATCTCACTCACTCACTCCTACAGTCCCCATGCCTATTTCACTCACTCACTCCTATACTCTATGCCTATCTGACTCACTCACTCACACCTGGAATCGAACCCCGGCCTCCCGGGTTCCAGCCAGCCACTCTCCCCACTGAGCTATACTCCCTGTGCCTATTTCACTCACCCACTGAGTTATACTTCCTATGCCTGTCTCACTCACTCCTATACTCCCTATGCCTATCTCACTCACTCCTATACTCTCTATGCCTATCTTACTCACTCACTCACACCTGGAATCGAACCCCGGTCTCCGGGTGCCAGCCAGCCACTCTACCCAGTGCGCTATACTCCCTGTGCCTATCTCACTCACCCACTGAGCTATACTCCCAATGCCTGTCTCACTCACTCACTCACTCACTCCTATACTCCCTATGCCTATCTCACTCACTCACACCTGGAATCGAACCCCGGTCTCCCGGGTGCCAGCCAGCCACTCTCCCCACTGATCTATACTCCCTGTGCCTATTTCACTCTCCCACTGAGTTATACTCCCTATGCCTGTCTCACTCACTCCTATACTCCCTATGCCTATCTCACTCACTCCTATACTCTCTATGCCTATCTCCCTCACTCCTTTACATACTCCCTATGCCTGTCTCACTCACTCCTATACTCTCTATGCCTATCTTACTCACTCACACCTGGAATCGAACCCCGGCCTCCGGGTGCCAGCCAGCCACTCTACCCACTGAGCTATACTCCCTATGCCTGTCTCACTCACCCACTCCTATACTCTCTATGCCTGTCTTACTCACTCACTCACACCTGGAATCGAACCCCGGCCTCCCGGGTGCCAGCCAGCCACTCTACCCACTGAGCTATACTCCCTTTGCCTGTCTCACTCACTCTTATACTCCCTATGTCTATCTCACTCACTGAGCTTATACTCCCTATGCCTGTCTCACTCACTCTTATACTCCCTATATCTATCTCACTCACTGAGCTATACTCCCCATGCTTGTCTCACTCACACCTAGAATCGAACGCCGGCCCTCCCGGGTGCCAGCCAGCCACTCAACCCACTGAGCTATACTCCCTGTGCCTATTTCACTCACCCACTGAGCTATACTCCTATGCCTGTCTCACTCACTCTTATACTCCCTAATGTCTATCTCACTCACTGAGCAATACTCCCTATGCCTGCTCACTCACTCACTCACACCTGGAATCGAACCCCGGCCTCCGGGTGCCAGCCAGCCACTCTACCACTGAGCAATACTCCTGTGCCTATCTCACTCACCCCACTGAGCTATACTCCCTATGCCTGTCTCACTCACTCACACCTGGAATCGAACCCCGGCCTCCCGGGTGAGAGCCGCCACTCTACCCACTGAGCTATACTC